>NC_042299.1:7687635-7786689 GCF_901000725.2 Takifugu rubripes
CATCTTTCTATAACCTCTCTCTCTCTCTCACAGACACACACACACACACAAACACACACTGTATGTCTCTCGCTCGCCCATCAACCTCCTGTCCCTCTGCATTAGGAACTGCCTGGGGGCGTGCGAGGCAGAGGGATGCTGGGAGAGAGAGAGAAGAAAGCTTGTTGGAGGGTCCCGTTAGGAGCTGTCGTTCAAATGAAGGTTAGAGAGGAGATCGACTGAGAACAAGCCGTCTTTGTTACAGCTCACACACACACACACACACACACACACACACACACACACAGCTCTATCAAGAACACAAAAGTGACTCCTGTGTCATGAATGTGAGAAAGTAAAGAACAGCTGGATTTAAACCTCAAAACAGCTGGATTTAAACCTCAGAACAGCTGGATTTAAACCTCAGAACAGCTGGATTTAAACCTCAGAACAGCTGGATTTAAACCTCAAAACAGCTGGATTTAAACCTCAAAACAGCTGGATTTAAACCTCAGAACAGGTGGATTTAAACCTCAAAACAGGGAACAGAGGATTTTTTCCTGGCTGATAACTGTAAAAACTGGTGTGAAACAGTTTCCCTCAGGTCCTCCGGATGTGCAGGTTAGGAGGAGAACGGGTGTTTTCTCTCCTCTGACATCAGGAAACCTTCATTAAAGTTTGTCTCCTCACTCTGAAGGTCCCATAAATACGTAAACGTGTCGATAATGTGATAAAAACATAAAGAAGTGCTGATCCTGCTGATCTCCAGCCTGCAGCAACGTTCAGAGACACCGAGTACACCGAAGGTAACTGTGTGTGTGTGGGGAAGGGGGGGGGGGGGGGGTGATGGGGAGGGTGATGGGGGGGGTGATGGGTCTTTAGTGGTTGTATGATCTCCACCACCAGTTCCACAGCTGGTGCACCAGCAGGCAGCCCAGCCTGGCCATATGCTGCCTGGGCTGCTCCCATTGCTCCCATTATCCTGGGAGACCCCCCCCCCCCCCCCCCCCCCCCCCCCCCCCCCCCCCCCCCTCCCACACACACACACACACACACACACACACACACACACACAGACACACACCCTCCTCACCCCCCCAGGACCGCCACTGCTTTAAAACCTCATAAAAACTATTGTGGTGCAAATGGTGATGATGATGAAGATGATGTACTAGCTGAAGATCACTAACAAGGAACTTCACAAGGACAGAAGTCCTCTCAGATCCTGTCAGATCCTCTCAAATCCGCTCAGATCCAGTCAGATCCTCTCAGATCCGCTCAGATCCTCTCAGATCCTGTCAGATCCTCTCAGATCCTCTCAGATCCGCTCAGATCCTGTCAGATCCTGTCAGATCCTCTCAGATCCTATCAGATCCTATCAGATCCTATTAATTTTTGTGGTCTCTAAGATCAAAATGACCATCGATATCTTGGTGTCTCTGTCCGTCACGTCCGAACAGTAAAAACACTAAAACAGACGAATCTCTTCATTTTTGTTACCATGACAACAGGATTTAAGTCATAGTTTGGCTCCTCCCCCGGACCAGAAGGATTAAACTGAACTGGATCTTTTTTAATGTCCCCCCACATCCTCACCCGTCCTGTGTGGGCCTGCGAGTGTTTCTGTCAGCTACTGTTTCACATATCTCACATATCTGAGGCACACACACACACACACACACACACACACACACACGCACGCACACACACACACACACACACACACACACAAAGAAGAGACCAACATTAATAAGAAGCGAGGACACCTGAGGACGAGGTGGGACAGCAGTGATCAGGACAATTTTGGACGGTTCCTGGTGTCCTCAGAAGGGTTCAGGCCTGCAGATGTGACTCAACGCTGGAGCTTCTGATGGAGCTCCTTCCTGACCTTTGACCCTGTCCTGTCTCATCCTGGACCTGCTGGTCTCCTGCAGCTGTACGTCCACGTGAGCTCGTCCCCCGTCGGCGCCTCGTCCAGAACCTCCTGAGTGACTCGTGACGTGACAGCCGATAAGTTGATTACACGGGAGTTTTAGCACAGCGTAGGCGCGTGTGTGTACGTGCACGTGCACAAGCGTCCACGTGGAATTTCCACGCAGGACGCACGCGTGAAAACGGTCCAACAGGAAGGTCGAGTTTCAGTGGAGAGAGAGAGAAAATATGACACCACATCTGAGCATCGCTCAACACACACACACACACGCATGCACACACGCACACGCACACACACACACGCACACACGCATAGATCTGGGCCTCCCTTCTCTAATAAATATTTCAGTGTGTGTGTGTGTGTGTGTGTGTGAGTGTGTGTGTGTGTGTGTAAATAGAAGCTGCCCAGGAGACATCCAGGGTAACAAATGTGTGTGTCTCTGTCAGAAAGTGTGTGTTTAAATTCATTCTTTCCTGTTTCAGCCTGAACTGAAGTAATGACACTGATAATTATTGATTATTGATCGGAAAACAATAATAACAACAAGAGTTTGAATCTACAATCTTGATTCTGCGTTTTGATGTTCAGATTTTGACTTTGATGATGACAAAAATCCTTTTTCAGTCTCATTTGCAATAAAGAAGCTTTTTGCTTTTAAAGGGTCTTTTTTTATTTCTGAATTAATCATTTTTCTGGATTTTTTTGATGATTTTTGTGGCCGTTTCATTCAAAATGTGACATTAAAAGCTGCCGTCGTTCGTTTGATGAATCAAGTCGCTTCAGTTTCCTGAACCTTCGACCGCGAAGACAAAGCAGGAGTCCTGGACTAATGCTAACTGTTAGCATGGGAAGGTAACAAGGTCGTGGGAGGTCAAAGGTCGCTCGGCTCCTCCAGGGATGTAACTGTAGCCGGGAGATGACCAGGTCAGAGGGGACGCCCGGCTTTGATGTGTCAGCCTCTTCTTTGATTCTCCACTGAGCGTGTTTGACTCTTCGTCTCCTCTGATTGGACGCTGAAGTGGGAGTAAAGTGGGACTGATGCTCATGAATCATTAAGTGAGGTTTGTTTTGCCTTGTGAATGTAATTAATACATAATTAATATTTAAAGATCGACTCATTAATCAAATTTAATTTCTCCGCTGCGACAGTTGCGGCAGAAAGAGGAAAACAAACAAAAGGAGGAAGAGGAGCGTCTCATTTCCTGCTGCTGACGGAGACAACAGAAGACAAACAACAGAGGGCGGAGAGGAGAAATTAGCACTAATGAGGCGACGACGTGGCGGCGTCTTAATTAGCCAACAGGTTTCAGCAGCTAATCCCAGAGGCTAGTTTAACGCGGCGTCTCCTCCAGGTTCGTTACCAAAAAACAGCCAAACGAACCAGAAACGGCTGTGATTGGCTGAAAAGTGACAACGCCAAGAAATATAAGAGAGAGCTGCATTCCTCTCTGATTTAACCTCCCCCCCCCTCCACCTCGGCTCCCCCCAGGGGACCCCTCTCCTCCGTTAAGTGGGGCCACTTTACTCTGTCAATAAATCCAACAGAGCCGTGTTGAGCTGGCCTGAAGTTTTGGGCGAACAAGAGAACCAAGAACCAGAATTACTTTTCATCACTGCAGAATTTCGGCAATTTATCACACGAACCTTCTTCATGGACGTTAATGCAGCAGCTACTTAGAGCTTGTTAGCATCGTTAGCTTCATTTGTAGGCTGGGGATGTGCAGAATGTCAGCGTTTCGATGTACCTGCAGGAATGTCAGCTTTGACTCTCTCTCTCTCTCTCTCTCTCTCATACACACACACACACACACACACACACACACACACACACACACACACACACACATCCCGATGAAAGCAGGTCCTGGCTAATGGGTTAAATTCATTCTGCTGCTACACTGAAGACAATTAGCTCAGAATGGAGCTGTGAATATTTAATGAGGTCCAGAGTGAAGAAGAGGAGGAAGAGGAGGAAGAGAAGGGGGAGGAAGAGTTCTGAAGGCTGACACCCGCTAATGTTTGATGCTTCTAGATTTAAAGTCGCTGTCACAGAATCACCAGCAGTTTTAAACTCAGGAGACCTGCTGGTGTTCCCGTTCTGCACTTTTTGACATCAACTTTAGTTTCAGTTGGAGGAAAAGAAAAGAGGGAATAAAGAAGAAGAAGAGGTCAGTTGTTGTTGTTGCTGTTGTTGTTGTTCTCCGGGGGCGGCGCTTCTCCGTCTTCAGAGGGAAGGACAGAGTGACGGCCCGTCCGTCAGGCTGAAGCACCTGAACGCATCGCTTGCTTGGTCCTCGTCTGTCGATCGCAGGTGTGAATGATTGACAGCGTTCAGTCAGTTCAGTCCGACGCTGGACGCTGTCGGCTGTGATGACGAGGGTCGTTATGGCGATAATGAAGGATAATCATCGAACAGAGCAGCGTATTGATTGGCTGTTTGACTGGACGCAGGTGTCAGTCACAGTCAGCAAGGCGTCAGGCTAGCAGCTAGCAGCTAAACATGGAGCCGAAGCGTTCCCCGAACTAAAAATTTGGTCCCCCTCGGATACTCGCACCAACAAAGACGACTAAACTACAGCTGAACTACAGCTGAACTACAGCTGAACTACATAATCAAATATAACAAACACCAGCAGATCCATAGAACTCTGACAGAACATCCAATAATTAACACAGGAACGTTCTCACTTTTTCATCTTTGGTAGAACCAGAAGCCAACATATGGCTGATAGCGATGGAGATCCTGTTACCGTGGTGACGACCTTGGTGACAGCTGCTGCTCCGAGGGAGCGTTCATGAGGATCAAAGCCCAACTGGCTCAATCAGAAGATGTTGTGGTTCTTCACAGTTGAAGGATCTTTAACGTTCTGAGCGTCTAACCTGAGCCTTCCTGTTAAACTCCTCCTCGGGCCTCCCAGGAGAACTTAAACCGTCCGCTTCATCCAGAACGTCAGGATCTGATGAGCGTCAGCACAAACACCAACGTTCCTCCAACCTTCAGGTCACCGCCGGTGCTCAGAATGTCTCTGCTGCTTAAGTGCCTAATGCACCAGATCCATATGACAGAGCTGCAGTTAGAACATCCGCCCTCATCCACAGACGTCGCTCACCCGACATCGCCACGGCAACCAAAAGTGCTGCGACTGGAAACCACTTCCAACACGTCAGCTTCTCCTCAAACCCAGCAGCAACGGAACCTTTCCCCCCACCAGAACTATCCCCAATACCCCCTGTCCCAGTACAACCAGTCCAACTGTCCCCGCTGTCCCGGTATTACCTGATGTTAGCTGTGTTAATTACGGTTGGCTAGTTAGCATTAGCTGTGTAAGAAGCTGCGGAAACATGTTTAAATTAGCCTCTTTGGCTGGCTTTAGCCAAGTGCGCACAGCTGTGAGTTTACACCCACTTGTGCACATGAAAACTGGCAGCGGCGGCGGTGGTGGCGGCGTGGAAGGTCAGGACGCCTGCGTTGTGGCCTGTGGAATGTGAGAATGTGTAATGATGAACAAGAGGCATTCATTATAGATCAGACATCATTTATTCATCTGTCTGTCTGTAAACACATCTATGTGTGTGTGTGTGTGTGTGTGTGTGTGTGTGTGTGTTGATGTTATTTTAAATTGTCAAATTGGCATTTAGCTAAAATTGATTCATTATAATGTTTTTGCCTTGTCTTTTTTTTTTACTATATTTGTGAGGTCATGAGGTTGCGCGCGTCCATTTTGTGAGTTGACGTTCTGTGTCATTAGCAACATTAGGATTAGATAAACCCTAAGGTCAGATAGCATAGCACAGCATCCCCTGACACATTTAACGCCGTATTTATTTTAAAACAAGTTTCCCTCTTTGTATAAAACAGCCTCCATGTCTCTCGGATCATCTGAGCAGGAAGTAACGGGGGCGAGGGGGCGGGGTTAATTTGTAGTCATCTGGAAAAACAAGGATCCCCTTTGTTTAAAAGACAAGTGTGAGGCGACCTTTGACCCCTGGTGTCCCAGTCCCCTCTGGGTCTGCGGGGCGTTGAACAATAGGACCTGCCGGCGAGCACGCCCGCCTGCAAGTGTTACAGCGCCGCGGCTACGGCCATGTTGCCATCCGCTCATGTCAGGGCCACTTAGCGCTAGCTTCACTGCACACGCTTAGCTGTTGCTAGCTCAGTGGGGATTGGAAGATTAATTAGGAGTATTTCAGGCCGCTGATCAACTTTCACTCGTTCACATGGGGGATGAGAACGTGACGCTAGCTGTTTACGTGTTCTGGTAACCTTGTCGGTCCGTCCCGTTAACCTCCTGTTTGTCACGTCAGCTATTTGAAATCCAAAGACAGGGTTCCGTTGGTTGCTCGCAGGCGTAGCCGGATCGTTTAACACTAATCTTTTCTCGTCATTGTTTCCACACACACTCCTCACGCGTGGCTCGCCCGCTCTGATTGGCCTTGCAGGGCGTGTGTGTATATGACGCATCATGTGTCTGTATCTGATGACAAAGGCTACGTTAAAACTAGCGGGAATTTCAAACACTCACGTGTGTGTGTATGTGTGTGTGTGTGTGTGTGTGTGTGTGTGTGTGTGTGTGTGTGTGGTGTTGCGTTGGTGGTCCGGTTGCCCTGGGCAGCGATGGATCGACCTCCCTCTGCTCTGCGTCTGTTGCCGTCTGTAAAACATCTGTTTCGCTCTGTGATTTACGTGATGAAATGATTCACTTTAGCTTTGATTCTTTAAATCTGCTAAAGCAACGAAGGAGGCGTTGAAGTGCAGCTGAACTACGCTAAGAAATAAAAAGACTCTTTCTTCCACTTAAATACAAACAGTTTGACGACAGTTTAATTTCCGTCCGTACCCCCCTGGACCCCCCCGGACCCCCCCCCCCCCCCCCATGATAAATCACTGACATCATCCGCACGTCGGCGCCATGACTGATGATCGGAACCAGCCGGCGTTACTAATGATCGGATTAATGGCCGACCCCTCGGCACGCCGACACTCGTAATCACGAGCTGATCAAAACGCCGATACGGCCACCTGGTCAGGTGACTAACCACGTCTGACGTTACGTCTGTGGGGACTCCGAACGTGTGCCTGCTGTGAAATAGAAGCTTCACTTCAGAGAATTTCAACTTTAAATGAGAAGTATTTTTAAAAAACCTCTGCTGTTATGATTAAGCTGATCTGTTAGCATCTGTTAGCAACATGTCCATCAGTTTCCTGTTTTCCAGGAAGTCGTCTGTCCGTGGCGAGATGTTGCCCATCGTGTCGTCTTCGCGTGGGCTCACCGCTGCCCCTGTGGCCGCTCCGTGACACGGATTCCCTGACCTGTTATGAAGCACGATCGGGCCCCGACACGTCTCTTTGCACTTCCTGCGGGACCCGCTCGCCTCTCTGGTGTCACCAGGTCGTCACAGTCGTCCCTGCAAACACGGCGCGGCGTCGAGCCGGCGATCGATAAACGGAGACGACATGAACGAGGGAGAGAAGATGGATGGAGAGCGTCGCCTCTTGTTTGTTCTGCTGTTCACTCTCTGCTCTGCATTACCTGGATCACAGAGCACACACTCCCTGTGGGACACACACACACACGCTCACACTCACACACACACACACACACACACACACACACACACAGCTGGAGCTAATCATTAGCGTTTTAGCGTGGTTCTCTATTGATCCTGGAGTTCCAGAGAGGCTCAGCAGCTGAATATTTTCAGGATCTTTCCTTCACTTAAACATTGAACAACCTCGTCTTCAGTCGTCTGAGGAGATGCGAGAGGTCACGTGACTCTCAGCCGCTTCTTTTCATTGGCTGCCCATAGAAACATCCAGAACAGACTTTAAAACCCTTCTCCTGACCTACAAGCGAGCATTCTCCTCTCGCTCGGCGTTCGAGGCCTCGTTTTACGGTGTCCAACCATCAGAAACATCTTGGTACAAATTAATTTAGAGCAGCCGCTGATGAAACATCAATGTAACGAGCAGAAACGAAAAATTTGCAGTTTAAACGCTCGTTTCTGCATCATCTGTCCATCTGTGTGTGTGTGTGTGTGTGTGTGTGTGTGTGTGTGTGTGTGTGTGTGTCGCCTGTGGGGACAACGACGTGCGTTTGTTCACACGTGTTCAGGCTGCGGCGGTCTCGTTACCTGTGATTCGCCGGCCTTCCCGGCAGACCAGGTGACTGTGATTGACAGCTCGTCAGATGGCGACGCCCCCCCCGGTGCCCCGAGGCTGTGAAGGCTGGACGCTCAGTTTAATATTTAATCCCCCACCCAGAGCTGTGAGCGTTTGGTTAGCTTCACGCTAACGTGCTGAAAGTCAGTCAACTCTGTCAGCATCGGTCACATGATCACATCGGTCACATGACCTCAGGCTGATTTGAACTCTGTTGTAAAACTTGCTGAAGCAACTTTGTTTTAAGCCTTTATTGACGCCACCAGGGGGCGGAGTTTTGGTGGTATTTGCGGTGTTTCCGACACGGAAAGAAAGTTCTATGGCTTCCATCCGGTTAAGTGAAAAGAAAACGTTTAAAACGTCGGGAAATTACGTCTATTTTGGCTCTGATTGCAGGCTAAGCTAGCAGCTAAACAACATCAGAGGCAGAAATGGAGGGAAGGCTCAAATCAACACAGAAGAAAGCGGAGCAAGTTTGTAATGAATTACAGAAACAGTCGCCTCCATGTTGTTGCTATCGCTGCTAACATCTGCGCAAGTCCGTGTGTTGATGCGATGTCTCAGAGGTGTAGTAAAGACGGGGAGTGGTGGTCGGGGGGGGACAGACGGGCTAATGGATGCTCTGCTAATGGGAAGATTCCAGCAATTAGAACAGGAAAGAGAACAAAGTCGGACTGGTGATGATGGATCTGAGTGAAAGCTTCCACACGCACCTTTAATAGCATTAGCCTGAGCTAACATTTATCCGCTAGCACGATTAATACCTCCATCAAACGCATCATGTGACACAACAGATAACTGCTGACGGCGTCCTGCTTGTTGCCGGTCGAAGGTCGTGACCCCCCAGGTGTTCTAAACCGGACGGCTTCTGAGATTATTTGTACTCAGGGTTGCCATAGCAACATAAGCAAAGCAGTTGATGTTCTTTTATTTGGATTAATGTCACGGGGAACCCTTGAGGATTATAATCTCGTTCCGGCTGGTTAACGGGATGTTTTGACACCCTGGGTGTAATTTTAACGAAGTCTTTGACTCCACCGAAGAGCCACAGGTGATTCACACGGCTGGATTATGCCCCGGCAGGTCACCTGCACTCAAATATGAAACTGGTATCAAATGAATGCGGACGGTTTTATTCCCTCACTGATGAAGGATAAACTGTTGTGATGTGATATTTTAATCCCACTGATCCGCTTTGATCCTCAGAACTCTGCTAATTGCCTGTAAAAGCTGTAATTTCTCCCTCTCGTTAATTATCCCAATGATGTTTTGATTAGCACAGGTTGCTCAGCTCATTAGTCCCATGCGTGCGCGTGTGTGCGCGTGTGTTGTCAGGAGACTTGGCCCCGGCTCTCTTAGGGCTGTCAGTCTGTCTCTGTCTTTATTAAGTGAACATCAGGTGCTAATTAGCTGGAGAACTTCTCCGCTGTGGTGGAAACGTGGCTTCCTGCCAAGCGGAGGATGGCGGGAAAGGCGGCGGAGCGAGTGGCAGCACTGCCCCCTGCTGGTCGGCCTGGGCCACTGCGGCGGATCCGCTGATCCACAGTGAAGATGATGGTTGCCTCAGGTGATGTTCTGCTCCATCATGCCGGTCCAGGAAACATGTGCGCGCGTGTGTGTGTGTGTGCGTGCGCGCGCGCTTGATGTAACTCTGTCACGTTCATTTAACGGAGCCTTTGACCGAGGTGAACCGGTCAGGCACATCACGGACCAGTCTGGGTCCACTCGTGGGAAAACTGGGCCAGTCCGATGACGTCATCTGTTCTGGGATCATCAACGGTCCTTTACGTTTGAGTCACGTGTTCATCTCCCACTCAAGAGACTTTCATGAAATTCATTTAGCATCATAACTGCTGAAAGTTTACACGCGCCTTCATACTGAGTGTGCAGTTCTTCTTACGTCCAGCAGGGGGAGATGTGACCACAGGGGTGAAGCGCACAGATAATTAAAGCAAAAGCCCCAAACGTGGCTGGAAGTGCTTCAAACACAGAGTTCCTCCTCATTCATCTCTTCCATCAGAAGATGGAATCAGTTTCTTTCTGCCTTGAGGTCAGTTTTCATGTATTTGGACATTTTGTTGTCTTTGTTTATTTGTTTAAAGACGTTTGTTGCAACTTTTACTAAAGTTTCCTAAAGATGAACAGATGAGCAGGAGGGAAGAGGAACCTTCTCTCACGACAATCTTAAGCTGGGTGTTTAATCAAGATAATAAGATGATGTCTCCATATCCAGTTTAGCTTCTGGATCAGTTTGAGTTTCTGAAGGAACATTATATTTTTAATTCCGTTGATTTTTTTTGTTTAATTTTAATGGGATTTGTGCTTTACCACAAGGTGCGCTAAGGTGCCTTCATCAGCTCTTCTTCTCCATCTTTATTTGGCTCCACCTGATGATGAGTGGGACTTTGACTCGTCTCTTGAGTGATTCCTGTTTCGAGTGTCAATTGCCGAGTTCCTCTCACGATGAGGTTCATCAGTTTTGTCATTTTCCCCTGTCTGACAGATGCTAGCTGGTGATGCAACACCTCCATTAGCAATTAGCTGCTAATATGCAAATGTGGCTTCATGTGAATTACACAATTCATTTGAAATGTAATATTTCTACTTACTCTCAGTTAGAATGAGCGTACAGTTTGGCTCAGCTGACACGTGAACAGGGATTTGAACTCCAGACCTGTGCTAACATGTTTCAGCTGCTGAATCAAAGAGCAAAGAAACTGGGATTACGAGTAATGAACACGCGAACATTCCTGCACTGTCAGTGTTTACACATGTGATTGTGTTAGCAGAGTAAAGTTAGCTTTGACGCTCATCCATCACAGCCTCATACATACAGTAACTGTCAGCACGAACCTGGTCAAAGGTCAAACGAACGGTTGCTGCCTGATCGCCTCAGGGTTAACGAGGGAGCGACAACAACCTAACGTCCCTAAACACTGGAGTGTGTGTTCAAGTCCATCACATTAACCATGATGGAGCAACATGCTAGCAGAGACGGAGGGGGGTCTGGGTTTATATAAAGGTTTTGACCTCCAGGTCAATGTTAGCGTGACGCTAATGCTATCAGTCCAGTCGTCCAACAGTTGCTGCAACAGTTCCCAACTGGTCCCAAATCTCGTGTGTTCTGGATAAAAAAACTCGACATTATCCTCCGATGAACCCGGGGTCAGTTGATGCACGGTCGAAGCACGGTGGGCCAGTTTCTTCACGCCGCTCCCCGTCATTTCCTGCAGGCACGTGTGAGCACGTCAGTAGGCGTCTGCGCACGTCAGTGCTGAAGTCACAGCCGACGCCCACTGAACAGAAAGGAATGCTGCGAAGTTGAACAGCGACCGGTGGAAAACTTCTCTGCGACAGCCGAAAGCAGTCGGTCGGTGGTTGCTAAGCAACGCCGGTAAACTAAACACAAACATACGTATTCTCGGCGATTTTGAATTTCATCTCATTGTTCCCATCTGAAAATCTTTGAGTCGATGACGAAAGAAAGGTTTGACATCAAAGAAGATGAAGGAATTTGGAGGTGTTCCCTGACATCTCCGGCTGCTCCTGCAGGTTTATATTATTTTATCTTCACAACTGTCCTAGCACGGTCGCTAAAGCAACCAAACAGCTCTGCTGGTCTGGGAGGAATCCAACCTCGTATGTGTTCAAACACGTTCAGCGTCTCGTTTTACAGCTAAAGCATCAAAGTAATTACGCAAATCAAAGCTAATTTAGGTGAGTTCCGGCACCCTCCCGCCCACTTAGCGCTTCATGCTAGTTAGCGCCGTCAGGGACACAGGCAAGTGGCTCGGTGGCTCCGCCTCCTTCGCCTGATCAGGACCCAAGTTTGGATGGGGGCCAGTTTCTATGTTTCCTGCTTTTTTGTGTGTTTCTGACCTTAAGCAACACAAGCTGATTTATCAATCAACCGATCCTGGATCAGCGTTGGCTCCTCATTATTGGCTGCCGGTTTATCACATGACACAGCTGCATCATCGTCAAGAGCTGCTGCTTCGTTTGTATAAATTTGACTTTGAATTCTGTTTAATCATCTCCGACAGAGACCAGTTTGAAGCAGTCGTCAGTAAATCTGTTTTTTTTTTCAGTTTTCTATCTGAATTCGTTACTTTAATAAAGAGCGTTTAATTCTGCCACCTTGTTTTGTGGATGAGGAAACTCTTTAAATGAAGGATGAATCTTCTCCTCTTCTGTGGCCAAGGTAGTTTTCTCTGTCAACTGGACTGGGTTTCTTCAGTTGACAGAGAAAACTACCTTGGATACAATGACCTGGATGACTGAGAATTTACACAGACATCCTCTTCTGTGGTTTCCACACTTCTTTACCCCCCCCCCCCCCATGATTCCAGGATTTCCTGACAACCATATATGGTGTCACTTCCTTCAAGATCAAACACAGAGGTTTCGAAATACCTTTTTCTTCTTCTTACTATGAAACAGTGACTCATCGAGGAAATGTTACATGTAATATGATTGTATTTGGATATTAAAGAGTATTGATCTTTGTGTTGATGGTTTTTAACTCGAAATAATTGAAAATTTTTGAAGCTTTTAATTGTTTGTGTCATGACACGGCATAAATGTAGGTGTACTTTGACCTTAGCCTTTCCCCACAATTATCACATATTAGCCAACTGACGGGTTGCTCTAATGATGTTAGCTAGATAAGGGCCGATTCACTCGGTAATTACAGCTAATGAAAGATTCTGTAGAGGTCATTGCCAGTCGTGTGAGACGATTAGCTATGGCAGTAGCATGTCAGCTAGCGATGTTATTTAGCTTCTCAACATAAATGTGGTTTTGAGCACTTAGCTTTGTGTATTAGCAGTATTTTAATCTTTTTGAAACTGCGATCTCAGAACAGAGGAAATATTTACGTGATCAAGACAGACAGACAGAACTTTGTCTGGAAGTTACCTTAGCAGAGTTTTGCAACAGGCTGCTGACAGGACGGTCTGACAGTTACAGTAATTTAAAGGCCATAAACTAACCTGGTTCCTGTTGATAAGGCTGCGTTCATACATGAAATGTGGAAACATTTCAGAAGAAGTTTGCATTAATCATCAATAAAGTTCTGCAAAGTCCAAAAGGCTCTAATCTGTTTCCTTGTTTCTGACAAACTGATTTGCAACCAATATGTGACACCTTGAAGCTGCAGCTAATTGATTAATTGTGTGTGTGTGTGTGTGTGTGTCCATCTGAGAACTTTCCTCTTGGCTCCGCCCCCAGCACCTTGACCTTGACTGCTGCCACTGACGTAACCAAGGCGTCCTAGGGCCACGTTCACGGGGATCAATGCTCGAGCGCTCACCTCAGAGGAAGGTAAACAGGCCTGCTCGCCGGAGTCATTCCTGAGAACAATTGCAGCCTGTTCTTCGCCGGTTCCTCCCTCAGTCAATAAAAGTCCAAACAGCCAATAAGACGCCGTGGCTTCATCGCGCCCACACATCTGGCTGATGGAGACTTAAAGAATAGAAAAACTGGCTTCCGACGAGCTTCAGCACCGCTGATCTGACCCGTCCGTGACTTCTTCCTGGTTCCTGCTCAGTTCTCAGTGTTGACCAGCCTCAACCTGCTGATCAACCTCATCTGGAACTTTATTCAGCTGAGCCTCAGGATCCACCTGAGGGAAACTGGACACAGGAACCAGACGAGTCCCTCGAGTGTTCCCGGTTCCTGGTTGATAGTTCTGGCAGCCCTCATCTGAACTCCCTCTGTCCTCAGTCACGTGACTTCCTGCTGCTTTAATCATCAAAACACGGCATCCTTATTTATATTTCAGCACCTTTGGCTTTCTGAGCTTCACTGGTTTTATCTGTTTTATGGTTTCTGATGGGACGGCGGTGATGCAACACGCCAGAGCGAACGGACCTCTTTAATGACGGAACACGCCTGCAGCAAGCGTGTTCGCGGTGAGGCCTTCAGGCTGCATCAGCAGCGGCGTTTTAAATAGACCTCCATCTGTTATTTTGTGTAATAACAACGCTGCTCTGGCGGTTTTTCGTGAGGGGGGACATGCTAACAATGCTAATATGGATCCCAGCCAGGCTGCATTGGGCTGGAGACGTTTGCAGGCGACTGAAATTCACAGACGTACGTCTGATTCGCAGGTGTTGACAGGAACGAGGCCTGTAAACAAATAAAAACACCGGGGGCGGAGCTTATTCCTGGTTGCTGTGATTGCAGTAATGAAACCAAATCAACAGGTGGTGGGAGAAATCCTGCTAACCTAGCACACACAACCCTGGTGGTGTGGCTATAAAGTCATTTAAATGTCAAATACCCTGTGGTGTAACACAGGCCCAAATGTGGCGGCGCTCGTTAACAGAACGTCACCATCCTCCGAGTTTCTTCATCACAGCTGAGCGGGTCGACTGCAAATATGCGGGTAAACCAGCGGCCGGCGCAGACACGGCTCCTCCTGCTACCTCTGGACAAACACTGTTCATGCCGTGGCAGAATTTTCTCACGCTTGCCAATGCACCTAGACAAAGAGGATTCGCCGGTATTATTTCAGTCATGCTAACAATATGATGCAGTCAGGTCGAACAGGTCCAATCGGCGCGCCGTGCCAAAGAAAATCGCCTCCGTCTCTCAAAGAAGCAAAGTCAACTCTTTTATGTTTGAGTTACAAAAGTGAAAAGCTGGTACACAAACTTCATGATGCTAATTATATAACATTTTACCCCAGAGGGCAACTATGTTCCAGGTTACCTGAAAGTTCACGTGTTACCTGTGGAGGGACGTATGTGCACGTAAACGAGGTGCAACGTTCAACGTGCCACATTTGGCGAGCAACTGACGGCAACGGTTGATGTCTGCCTAGCTAAATGAATGATGCGCCTCCTTTTGGTTTGTTTTACGGTGTGGCGATTATTATAAAACCAGCTATAAATGTACAAAACAGAAGGATTTTAAGATGACGTGTTGGAATCCACTTCCTGTTAGCCGTTTTCTCTCTTTTTCCGTTGTAATCAGGAAAGCAAAAGCCCGTTTTTACGTACAGATTTGTGTTAGCTCCACTGCTACGCTGGAGACGGAGCTCTGACTGCGCCATCGTGAGCTAGCGAATGATTATTCGTGATGCTCAGTGGGTTTGTGTTACGCCTCAATATACATAGTTATGGAAGTCGGTTATATGTTTGTCAACGCAGAATTAAAAATTATTACTGGGTGGAGAGCAGTTTGATTATGAATTTAGGTTGTTATTGTAGCATCAGGTTGGGTGTGTCTTCATTTATGATGGCGTGATTTGTCCATGAAAGAGAAGAACCTGAAGAGAAAACAAGAGCACAGAATTCCTCACAACCTGCATATCTCACAGGTTATAAGGAAATCAAAAATGAAACGTCTGTAATTGTTCTGATAAAGAAACAAAACGGTCACCCTGGCAGCTGATCTATTCTGGATCATCAGTAATCTCAGAAGGTTTCTCTAAAAACCACAGAAAAAGGTTTATTTTCTTGTAGCCTGACGCCTGAAATGAGATTTTCCCATAATGCCTCTGCAGGTAAATCTTTATCTGAATGACTCTTATTATCTCGGCTTTGGCCGAAATTCCCATTATTGCGTAAATCACAGAGATTAAACCATAAAAACGGTTTTAACTGGTCTAAAAGAAATAGCAACTTAAAGCCTTTTCTGCTTCCAAGCCCTGACTGGCTTCCATACAGGTGTGCGTGAGATGGGAACGTCACGTCTGTCTTCTTTTTCAACTTTGTTTTTCAACCTTCTACGGTCCCGCGGGTAAGCCCCGCCCACTCCACCAGCGGCCGCTCTGATTGGCTGCGCGGCTGCTCGCCTTCACCTGTCGGCAGCAGGTCCATACTTGAGCTCAGGTGAACAATCTACCTGCCAGTCAGACGCCACCGCGGAGGGATTTTACCCTGTAGATTTCCGCTCCGGACGGCCGCAGTTAATCCGAATTTTCCCTGGTTTCTGTAGTGATTGAGCCGCAGAATAAAGCCGAAGGTCAGATTGATGGCAACGAGCGTCGGACCGGCCATGAACCCGCCGCACGCAGAGGAGCGGGCGGTGTTCACGCAGCTCAAGCCGGTGAGGATGTCGGCGGCGGACAGCGCGGAGGACACATCCGTGTTTGAGGACATCAAACCCCCGGTGAGTCCCCGCGGGGGGCTCCCGCACACACCAGCGCTTCCGAGATTTCATATGTCACCGAGCTGCAGTTACCTGCGCAGGGCTCACCTGTTCAGGCAGGTTAAAGTCCTCCAATCACCTGCAGGCTGCAACCTTTCAGACACTAATTTGGTCGCGGTTGCTCCACTTGGATGAATTTGTAGAAATGTTGCTGTTTTAGATGCACTTTTGTGTTTTTTGGGGGGGCGGAAAAATCGGATTGATTATTGATTTTTGACGTAAATATCCAGCAGAGTCCCTGTTGTGCACCTTCGCCCCCGCGCGGGGCGGCATGGAGGCGCGTTCCTCTTTGTCGCCTCAAAATTCTCCTTGTTTAGTCATAAGATCGAATCACATGATGGAAGAGAGACAGTTGACCGCCGCCACATTCCTCCAGCTCCTGAACGCACCACAGCGGATTCCCGGTCGCCTCCTTTGTCAAACAACTGATGCATCATCAGCATTAAAGTTAAATGGCGGCGAAGCGTGCGAGCTCACAATAACGCGGGGAGAGAAACCAGATGCCGTCGCACTGCAGAGGCCCGAAAGGTGGCGGGCGAGACGACGTGAGGTTTTTTGGTTGGAGGTTTGTTTCGCCACGTTGTGTCATCTCGTCTTCACGAGCAGCTGCTGGCATGGCGAGGACCCCCCCCCACCCACACACACACACACACATCGTGCCTGCCTTCGAGGAACTGACTCAGAATCAGGTCATGAACTTGGAACCACGGCTAGAAGTTCTGGTGGTTTGTCAAATATTTGGAATCCCGCCTCCTTCGCCGCTGGTCACAGGCGACGGCCAGCTCTCCAGGGGTCTGGGGCGGGAGGCCATTGCCAACGGCATGAATTCTAAAGCTACGTGGGGACACGTTGTGGTTGCACAACTTTAACGGGATCAAAGTTGATAATTCACCAACATAATTGTGCGCACGGCGCCTGAGCGCCCTGTGGGGGAGGGGCTTATTCGCTTATCCCCCTCAGCCAGTAGGGGGTGATCCTGTCGTCTGTCTTAAAACTGGACAAGATCTTATTTTCTCCTCCAAAGTCCTCATAAGATTACATGAACAAATCTTTACTCGAAACACCCGCTGTGACGGCGCCACCCGCTGGACTCTCCTCGCCAGTCCGTCCCACATGGACGCCGCAGCTAGTTTTAATGCAAACACACCTCGACGTGTGAGGAAATGATGACATATGGTGCGAGGACACCAGGATGTCCTGCTCAACAGGAGCAGGACGGTCAAAGGTCGCCGCCATGAGACAAGATAAAAGTCCGATTAAATATTGTCCGTCGGGCATTCTCGCCTTTATTCTCCGCGGGTTTTTTTGGTTTTTTTTTAATTCGCCATCTCCAGGAAAAGAAAACGTGTCTTTCTGGCCTCTTATTCGCTCCGTCAGACTCGGCTTTGTCTCATTGTTTTGGGCTTTTAAAAGAGCGTTTAGGCGAGCTGCTGTCGTGACAGCAGTATGTTGCTCGACCTGTTCGAGCAGCGCCAGCGTTTCAGAGGCCACCCGAGGCGAACAGGACCTCGCCGGCGAGGTCACCCTCGTGGGAAAGTAGCAGAGTAACCCGTGATGCTGCGACAGACAGAAAGATACCAGATCACTTCTAAACCTTTTGTGATATTGTCAAAGCAAACGCACTAGCAAGCCAGCGCTAGCTGGCCCGTCTGGCAGACGTGTCGCAACGTTTGTTGGCGTAAAGCTCAGACAAAACAGCACGATGACTAAAAACACAAGCAGGTGATAAACGTCCCAATTTTCTGTCCTTTTTATCTCGAAGCAGGCAGCAACCGACATTTGCTGACTTGGCGAGTTGAGTTTTCCCCCAGGTCGTCAGTAACATATGAGCTACTTTCTTTATTTCTTTTACCCTTCCTGGAGATCAAAGTTAACTTGTTGCCGGAACTTCATATTTGCTCTAAACCGACTTTGTGAGGCTCTCAGGGCTCAGAGTGTCACGCTGCCACCGTGTCCCACACCTGCCGAGGGCTCAAACTTTGCATCGAGCTTTGCATTAAGGACTCGGCCACGTTGCTTCTCGCTCATTTAGAACCTGAGTTGTTTGGCTCCACAGGTGGTGTCAACAAACCCCTAAATTCTGATCCGGAGTGGAGTCGTTTGTGGTTAGCAGAGCAGGTCGGACGTGCATCACCAAATGTTTACATTTAAATTTATTAGAATGAAAATGACTGTTTTGGAGGTGTTTCATCTACCTGACACATATTAACCGCATAATTAATGTTCCGGAAGCTCTGAGGGCGGAATAAGTAACCTCTGAAGCGGATCTCGACAGTTGTGGTGGGGTATCGGCGGCGGCTTTCCAGGACGACTGAGCGCAGACGACGGAAGTTACACAGTAACTTCACTGCCTGTGGATCAGGAGCGTGCGGCCGGTCACGCCAGATCCCTCCTGTAGCTCAATACGCTGTAAACTTGACTCCAGCCTTGAGCAACAGACGTCCCCCTTTAACCCCCCCCGCTGAACGTGCACCTTTTTCCGGCCGATGACTTCAGCTCCGGGACGCCGCCACCTCAGATGATTTGCATGTGAGCGAAGTGTCTGCTGGCGGCGAGTCTGAGCTCGCGGAGTCCCACACAACTGACATTTCTGCAGACGGTTGCTTTGATGCTTTGATTCTGGTCGGTTGTAATCAGCGCAAATTTTGAGGCTGGTTGAAGCTGCAGATTTGGTCTTAATCTGGTGGATCGAAAACAGATCAAAGCCTGAAAGACCGGATGTGTTTGGACCACAAGAGTGTGTCAGGTTTTAAGGGGCGGAGCTGTAGTTTGTCTCAACATATAGAGATTGAAGCTACGGCCCTTTGATAAAACAACACGTTATAATTTGAGCTGATGGTGTTTGAATTAAAACGCCAAAACTATTTTTTGTGATTCAACTGAACGTATGGCTCGAGTCATACATTCAAACAACGCCAGCTAAATCGCTAACGGTTAGCATGTTACTCGCCCTGCAGGGTGACGCCACCATTGGTTACAGTCAGATTATCAGCTTATCTCTACAATCATAACAGCAGCAGAAATTCGTTAAACTGAGAGGACTTGTGATTAATAGCCCGAATATATGATGGCGCAGTGCTAACGGTGACCAGTGGCTAATGGTTAAGTTTAAGCCTTGCATGTTCTTTATTTACATCTAAAAAATGAAAGTGAACTGAGATCTTAGCTGTTGAAACCAAATTGAATGTAAATGTTGACGTTTTAGTCTCTAAAGAGCATGACTTCAGACATATTTAGAGCTTCATGGATTATTGGAGATGGTTTCATAGCCTTTGTAGCTTATCCTGGAATTATCCTTTGAACAAGGAGTCCAGTGCTAACAGACACATTAGCTGGATACGAAAACAAATTTTGGATGCTGACAACCTGATTGTTGTTAGCAATCCCTGTGAAAATATTGCTGAACTGACCGTTGGGTAAGGACTATTTTAACTGATTAATCTAGTTTACGATCAACTTCAGAACGACCGACATTTTTCAATCGCTGAGCTCTCAAACTGCTGCGAGCATCGACTCAAGTACAACTGGAAACAATTTCAACTGCCATTGTTGTGCTGGACGGGTAAAAGAACTCTAATTTCTCCTTCCATAAGAGGCCGTAAAACATCTCAAAGGTTGACCTGTCATGATTTCTGCTCCGTTGATTCATAGCTCGCCTGGTCCGACCAGGGGGGGTGGCGTGCTATCAGCTCTTTTATGGAGCTCTAAAGGCGAATGGGAACCATTTCTTTACATTCCTCAGAGCCATAAATGAACGCTCAAATGCAGCCTTTTGTTTTGCAGGTCAACGGTGATGTTGAGTCTTTAAAAACATTGGTGCAGAAACCGTTTTTTTTTTAGCCTCAGTTATGTCAGTTCAAATATGTAGCAGAATCTTCAGTCTTCTACTGGAAGAACCTCATGGTTCCCCGGGGCTGGATGAGAAATGTAGTCCTTCGAGTGTACCTGGTTCCCCTCATGGGCCGTTTGGATTTGTTGGACAACAAAAGGAGCTGAAACCGATTCTGCAACGCCGTGAAGAACCACTTAAAGTCCATTCTGTCTGGAGTTGAGACACACGAAGGACGTCCTTTGGAAACTCCCATCTCATAAAACTGAGCTGTGCTGATAACAAGCTAACTGTTATCGGACAGAAGGACACATAGCGGCGCACTCATACATGTTCTCCAATCATTAACTGGCCAGATCTTGGCCCACACACATGAAGCTACAACAAAAGACATTTCACATCATTCTTAATCCGTTTGCTTTTGAGGCCGCCGGGCCCCTCGTTTAATAAGTGAACTTTGGCTAACGGTGCAAAGACAAACAAGTGCTGTAGGGGAAGTGAGGCTGTTAAAACGTCATCAAAAATGAACTGATGTTTGTGTTTGTCTCCACTTCTTTGATTTAAAAAAAATAAGATCATTTGAGTGAATCATCTGTCAACCGAACCAGGTACCCTTTAGCATTCCGATACACAAAAAAACACATTCTGAAGTGTCTCCGCTGCAGTATCGTACTTGTGTTCTTTAAAAGCTGTACTCTTTATAAACATCTTTATATCCTGATCTATTCAGCTGCTTTTGATGTTTACTGACATCCTGAGAGCAGAAACATTGTAGAGGGTCTTCTGAGAAGTGACGCGCTTGATGGTTGACTTCCTGTTTTGAAGCAATGATGCAACCAATAATGGTTATTAATGTATTTCTATCATCTCTACCTAGTCTATCCTCTACCTGTCCTCCCCCTTCTTCTCTCTCTCTACCCCGCCCCCCATCAGCAGGAGGGTCCCCCTACATGAGCCTGGTCCTGCTCAAGGTTTCCTTCTGTTAAAGGGGAGTTTTTCCTTGCCACTGTTGCTTTTTGGGGGTCAGACCCTGGGATTCTGGAAAGCACCTAGAAACAATTATGATTGTAACAGATGCTGAATAAATAAAGATGAATCTTTATTTATATAGCATCTGTTACAATCATAATACATTGATAACTTCAAACATATTTATTTCATGAAAAACAGCCAAAAAGCTCAATTAAACGTGCTCCTTCAGATGATCGTGTGTCATTTGTTGCATTACTGTCGCCCGTAAGAATTTCTCACATCTGTTTGTGTTACTGGTTCACTCGGTTCCAGATTTGAGTATCTGTAGAATATTTGGGCTTATTCTCTCTTTACGTCGGCTCGTTGTCGGACAATAATCCCATTAGTGCACGGTGCTTCTACAAACATGCTAACACGTGTAGAACTCAGGCGCAGGCATCGTTGGAGATTCCAACACCTCATTGTGGTCATGTCAGAACATTCAGCTCCAGTAAGAAGCAGGAATGTGAGGAATGATGGAGGAATGGCAAAGGAGGGAAGCAGGAACCGGCTTCTCTCAGTCTTTTTTCACCAGGTGTTTTTCCGAACGACTTTGATGGATGTGGCTGTCCAAATGTGGTAATTCTGCCTCTTTGTTTCTATTCAGATTCAGCTGGAGTTGGACAAATATCTCCCCCAGGTGGGCAGTTCTCTTCTGAGCCTCTCCACCGACTGTGCCGACAAGAAATACAGGCGGGAAAGCGCCTCCGTGGTGGACGATTTTTTCTCCGAGGAAAAGCCGATAACCCCGTACAGCCTCAACATCAACCTCATCCTTCCCAGCACCGCTCACCTCCGCACGGGCTTGTACCGGCCCAACAACAAGACCCTTGCACCGCAGCAGATCAAGACAGAGCCGGACCTGGAGGTGCCTTGTTCCATCCCTACGACCACCTCCACTCAGGCGCTGCCTGACTTCACCTCTGTGTTCAACGTTCATCATGTAACCAGCAATGTTTTCATCAAACCGGACCTGAGCGCCGAGGCAGGAGTGGTGAGCGTGCCCTCTGGGTCCCAGCAGCAGCAGCAGCAGCCAAATCTGGACACAGAACTTCAGATTGGACCGCCAGCGCCACAGCAGCAGGTGTACCACATGCCTATCGCCAGTAGTGCCGACCTCACCATGACTCTGTCCCACAACAGCCCGTCGGCACACGGCTCTGCAGGGGGTCGGGCCATGCTGAACCTGGGAAGCCCCATGTTGCCAATCACTAATGGCACCTACATGATGGCGGAGCACCACCTGCCGCAGCACCATGGCTATTACCACGCCTCTATGACCGGTTCTTCCCAGAGCACAGCGCCACACAGCCTGCCGCCCTCACCCCCAAACTCCCAGCCCGGCAGCCCCGATGGCCAGGCAGAACCGCTCAGTTTAGCGTCTCAACCTCCGCCACCGTACCAACAGCGTGTGGTCAAGATGGCGGGATTGACCCCACACGCCCTGCTGATGACCCACGGCCAGGGAGTCCTGACGGGTCCAAAGTACAACAGGCGGAACAACCCAGAGCTGGAGAAAAGGCGAATCCACTTTTGTGACTACCCAGGTGACCACATGGACAACACAACACTTCAGGGTTCTTTTCGTTACCTTAAACTCATTGGGCAACCCAGTTACACCAGGTGACAATACAGCAAGGTTTTCTCTCCGACCCTGTAGACGACAGCTGTTGCTTGACAGGAACAACCTGGTTCCCTTGGCAACAGTAGTCGTCTACCCTATAGGAGAGAAAACCTTCCTCCAGCGGGACCAGCTCCCCACTGCTGCATTGAACAGAACAAAGCCTTAATGGGAGTAAGTCTCAGCTGGATTCAGAGGTATCGAAGCATTCTACGCAGGTCTGGGCCCCAGGTCACCTGACCACATGTATACATCTACCTTTCACACAACAGTTAATGGGGAACACTGGAATTTACTGAGCAGATTTGATAATTGTGTGTCATCAGCATAGAGGAAACGTTTTAGCCATTTGTAGCTGTTGCCAGGTTGTCGCTGCTTCAGATATTTTGATTTCGGCGAGGTATTGAGCACGATGCCTCATGTAAATCAGCCCGGGCAGTATACAAAGCAGCATGTAAGCAGCCTTGCACACAGACAGCAAACAGGGAAAAGCTGCTCTTCCATACAGAGACACAGTCACATGATCTCCCTCAGAGAGGTAATAAAAACAAGCCTGGACGGGTTGGCTCATGGTGGTTTTGGTAGCTGTTGTGTAAATAGGCTTGCCATCTTTTTACATGTTTAAACACACAATCCTCAGTAAAGATGGAGCTTCTTCTTTCAGCTTTAGGAGTCCTGCTCTGTATTGTGGGTCATGTGGCCTCTGCACGTGAATGGGTTTTCCCTGGATCTGACCCCTGCTCGCTGGGTCATGGGTACCAACACAAAAACCAAAGAAAACCCATTTTTTTGCCTTCCACTTACCATCTCTCTCTCTTTCTCTCTCTCTTTTTTTCTTCCAGGCTGCACCAAAGTTTACACAAAGAGTTCCCACCTGAAGGCGCACCAAAGAACACACACAGGTGAGAAAGATGAATATCAGTTTAGCTTTGGGTGTCAGCGGCGCACACAAACTCTGTCTCTGAAGAGACATAATGTGGTTTGTGAGTGATGCTGTTGATGCTGTTCCTGAGGAACATCGGGACGGAGCTTCTGACGTGCTGCCAGTGGCACCAGTAAAGCAGCCGAGAGGAGCACTTCCTCCACCGGTTTCTGCGTTTGATGTATTTCACAGAAAAAGAGATAATTCCAGTGTTCTAGCTGTGTAGCTTGCTATTGGAGGCTCCTTCAAAACCTCTGGAACAACCTGATTTGCCAAGAATGAAACCAGAATTTTATTTGTCAATCTGCTAGTTTCGATACACCCTGTGGACACAATGAAGAGCACAATGAAAAGGCAAAAATAACACAGAAGCCACATGGCTGCTTTCTTCTCTCCGTGTTTTTTACGTGCTCGTACCTGTCCTCGCTTCCCCAGAGAGAGCGAGAGAACAAAAGAGGGAGAAAAGAGGGAAGACCTGCAGTTAACGCAAAGGCCAAACCAGTTACTCCTGCTTTTCTGTCCCAGTTCGGGGGGGGATGCAGAATGAGGGAAGGCTGGTTTCAGTGTTTCCCTCCTGTAAGATGAAACCTGTACAGACTCTGACCAGGATTTCTGTTGAGTTTTTTTTTTTTTTGGGGGGGGGGGGGGTTGGTCATGTGACCGAGGCTTATTCAGCATGATGGAGGGTTCCAACAGATGGAAGCAGATAAAAGCAGTTTGTGAGTTTCTTCATTAGCAGGAAGCTGCAGCACAAATGACAACCTGAGCGATTCAGTGAGAGCAGCGAATGAACAGATTCATACAAAACCTATTGATGAAGAAAATGTGAAACCTGCTTTTTGGTCCTCGTTACACCTGTGGAAGCTAAAATAATCAGGCCCAGCGAAACAAAGGGGCCGGCTTCAGTGTTTTCCACGTGGAATAATGTGGAACTACTGCAGAGCTGCTACCGTTTCCTGCATCAGCGTCGGAGGACTCTTGTGGTCGTCTCGGCCTCAGCGCAGCTCAAATAAAATCTGAGGGTTAGCCTAGCAATGCTAAATAGAACGGTAACTCCGTGAATCGGCCCCTTCAGATGTTTTTAGGGATTGCCTCCAGCAGAGTTTGTCTGCTCGTCACCGTGGAACTTGGGCCTTCTTCTCGTATTCACGCTGTAAATAACCAGATCGGCTTGATGTTATCAGTGTCTCGTACGAACAAGTTTTACTGGAACGATAAACCGTCAGTTGTGGAATGTTGCCGACACGCCGCTCTGGACTGAACTGAAGATTTCATTTTGTAATGCTTCTCCTGTAGTGCTGCCGAAGCTTCCCAGCCTTGACCGTAGCCTCTACAACCGTTTGAACTCTGGACATTGGCTATTGTGGCGCTGTTTATGTGTGTGTAAAGAGTGTTATCGTCCTGATTACGGAACCCTCCAGCCCTCTATATAAACACTAGCTGATAAGGTTAAGAGGTCGACAAAGTGTTTATGGGAGTTCTGGAGAGCCTGAAGATGTTTGTTTTGATCTGATTAAACCAGGTGGTCTTTAGATGAAACTGGAGTCGCTTACGTCCTGAAGTGGGAAGTCAAATCCCGTCTTGTCAGGACTGTCGGAGGTCTTTTAGGATAAAAATCACACTCCGCCTGTAAAAGGTGAATTCTGTAGCGGGTCTCCAGCTGCAGCTTCAGACTAACCTGAAGCCTCCTATAGAGCAAATATTATATGTGCTTCACATGCCAACCTGCAACAAAAGCTCCTTTTGTCCAGCAGTGATTGATGCACTGACGCCACATTCATTTCTGGACTTTGGCTTTTGAGGTTTTCATACACGTGCACATTAGTGAATGTGTACTTTAGAGATGGAGCGACAATAAACTCTCCCGGTTAAACTCTTTGCTGATGACACCATGTGATTCATTTATGAATAAATAATGTGAGAACCATCAGCGGGAACCAAAACCTCCACCTGCCTGGACCCACGATGGACAGAGACAGTCTCCTGTCTCTGGAGTCTGCTGTCGGACGCTGCAAAAACTTTATTTAGACAGTAATAGGCATCAAGATCCTTTTAAAATCACACTTTTAGCTTGGGTGTGAATGAAGGGCTGTAATCCTGACCGCAGAGCGTTTTTTTCAGCCAGCCATTTAGGACCATTTATCAGCGGCGTGTTTGTACTGTGCGTGTGATTTCATCGGTCTGTTTGTGGTTCCTCGGGGATAATAGTCCACGAGAGGCGGCTTTGACCCCATCAGCTCAGATTTAGAGAAGCCAAACACACCTGTGGCTCGAGAACCTCCCCAGGTGCGTGCTCCACCTCCCATCAGGCCTGAAGAGCAGAGGTTACTCACAGGAACAGGATGTGGTCCCTAGGAGGCGGGGCTAATGTTAGGAAATTCCAGACAAATGTTTAGCCACTAAATTTGTTCAGTTTTTCCTTCTATTGCCAAACAGATTTACGGGAAACTTTAACATAATATCAACATATTGAGAGCACAAAAAGCCTTTTTATTCCCCCGCTGCACTCTTTGGACCCTCAGCGGTTATCAGGAACTGATCGATGGTCAATAGCAGCTAATCTAATCAGCGCTAACGGACCCATGCTACTAATGAGCACTTGATGAACCTGCTACACCCCCCCACATCAACGGTTTCAGCAAGGATTTTTGGGCCAAGGACGTGTCCTGCGCCGCGCACGTTGGCGCGCAAATACGGGAACCGCAGGTTTATTGTTTAGTTATCTCGGTCTCGGCTCTGTTTGCGCTCACGCTTCACATCAATTCTGTGGACATTAATTTCAACCTTCCCTTCGCTTCTTGTGGTCGATGATTAGCTCGCTGTTTGGCTTTAGCAGGTTGTGGCACGGCAGACAAAAGTCAGCGTTGGGGTGTGGGAGGGTACGTGCCGTATTGGCTTTCCTGAGCTCAGGCTGGAATTCCACATCCTTTCACAATAAACTGATCCCAAAGGCATCACTCAAGTTCCTCATTAGCTCCGGCGAACTGTACCGCTGGTCAGCGCGTGGCTAATCCCTCCTCTCCGTCTTACAGGCGAGAAGCCGTACCGCTGCACGTGGGACAACTGCGACTGGCGTTTCGCCCGTTCAGACGAGCTGACCCGACACTACAGGAAGCACACTGGGGCGAAGCCGTTCAAGTGCGTAGCCTGCAGCCGCTGCTTCTCCCGCTCGGACCACCTGGCTCTGCACATGAAGCGCCACCAGAACTAACACCCTCGTCGCCACAGTGGAAGAGCGGAGCCACCATCAGCCGTGGGCCCCGGGGGGGAGGAGCTCAATCGTTTTTGATTGATACATTCGGGATGAATGAAAAATGTTCTGTTCAATTCCAAAATTCTGCTGACCTGCCCTCAACGGTTCTCCTCACTAAACCTGTGAACAGAACATCGATTTAACAGACAAACTCGCCTCCCTCGCACCTTCACGCCACACCGAACGGAGGGAAGCACTTATTTTATTTCTGCTGCCCTTTGTCACCATCATCACTTTTATCTTTCTGAACCGCACAGGAACGCTGTTCTCCTCCTCGCCGCCTTTGTAAAAATTTGTTCATATATGTGTGCCTGAATCCTGGAATGTACTGAGATTTATACTTGACTATTTTTTTATTTTACCCTGATGACGCTAAATGTTTGTTGTTAAAATTTCTGCCAAAATAAGAGAGAAAACTCCCTCCAGCGATCCCAGCAGACAAGTGAAAACATGGAGATGTTTCCGGGTGATCACGTTCCCGCGGTGATCACGTTCAATTGGCTTGCATTTGCAGTTTTGGTCTTCAAAGACGGAAAAGGGCGGACGAGCGAGTTACGTAGGAATTCAACGTCTTTCGAACCCAGTCGGAAGTTTTAGTCGATCGCTCCACGGTTGCCGAATCTTCGCTGTTAACGTGAAAATGGGGAAAAAATGAAATTTATTGTCTGTTTAACATAAATTAGCACAGCTGATCTAAAATTTAAACATTCAAATTTTGCCTGCTAAATAATTTCACTTTGGTTTTGGGCCCACGTGCAGATCAATAACCATTTATATTTAATCACTCTGAGCGCTCGACATGTAGCTGCACCTTCTCATGCTCGTTTATTTAAAGTGGTAATTTTATTGCATCTGCATTTACCCACAATTCCTGATGTCAAGGCTGAGTTGGGATCCCCTGAAAGATGAAGTCAGACCTCTCGCTCATCTCCTGGTGTCCTCCTGCGCTATCAATGACCTTCCTCTCAGCAGACAGGTGCGGTGTTCTTTCATGTTGACTTTATATCCTGGTTTAGCGTAGGCGTGTCCTTGAGCTCCTCCTGGTTGTATTTGGTCACACTTTGGCTTCGGTTTTCGTACAATCCGGACGTGTTTATGTAAACGAACCGGACGTTCTTCGCCATTTTCACTCACCTTGCCCCGATCAGGCTCCTCCCACCCAGACCACAGAAGTTAAAACAAGCACGGCCTTGATCATGTTTGGGAAAACACTTCCTGTTATTTCAACTTTTTATTTCTTCCAAGCTTTGTCCTGAGGAAATGAGCTTCTCCAGTCTCTCTGATGGAGGGAGGGTGGTAGATATCGTGTACATAGCTGTACTTTTAGCTTTGACGTGTAAATATTTGTTTGGTTTTATTTCCTATTATATTATTTGTTTTCATTTTTAACTAATGGGACTCTAGATCGGTTGTATGTGAATGTCTGATTTTTTTGATACGCCTGTGAGAATTCATGATGTGCAAATTATGAACAACGATGTTCACAACGATGTTTTTTCTCTTTGTGCAAAAAATGCTGCAATGAAATAAAAAAGATTAATGGAATAACAGATTGTATTTTCTTCGTATTGGCACATTTTAATTTTATTTAGAAAACATTTTTTTCATAAGTTAGGTTAGGAAAATGCAACACTTTACTAATATTCGTAGTAGCTAGCTAACGTCCCCTTATTGGGGGTACAACCATCCATGGTACCAGTGAGAACCAACTGATTTGTTCTTTTCAGGATTTGATTTGTTCCAACAGCAACGGTTAATGATTGCGTGACATCGACTCTTGGTGGCGTCTTCTGTGAAGTTCACAATTAATCACAAATGTGTTGGAGTTTCGGATAAAAACAGGCAAACGTGTGTTTCTGCAGGAACGATTACATGGCAGAGTCTCAAAGATTAGATTGTAATCTGAGACAACGCCCTCAATGCTAACACGCCGGGCTCCCAGCGTGTGTGTGCAAGACTTAATCTGCAGCTTGTGCAACTCCAGCGGCGACCGTTGTGATGAAACGTTCACCAGGAACTTCACGGATGAAGTTCAGGGGGCACAAAACTACAATAGCACCTTTTATTAGTCATTTATGAGTAACACATATACCATAGTGACATCCTTGTGTTTGAATTCTGGCAAGAGTCCTGCCAGATATGAGACGTCAATGGCCACCCCAGGAGCCCCAGAGTGGGCAGTGGGGCAGTCTACGTGCACGGCCATGTGTCAGTGCCGACTACAGTGATGTCCAAAGGGGACAGTTGGTCTGAAATAAGTGTCGGCTCAGCCGTATTTGCCATTTACGGCGTTGCCCTCTTGTCATCCTTACTGACGTTGAGAGTTGCTGGTTGCTCATCAGTGTCTGGTGAACCGGTGATCCCAGTATGGTCGGAGGATGTGGGGCAGGGCTGGTGTCACCGAGGATGGACACGGTCGGTGTCCTCAGGAATGCTGCGGGCCTCAAATGGCGTTGACTAAAGGACCCGCAGCGATAACACCGGCAGCTGCTGCCGCCTGGTGCGGCAATAAATCAGGAGACACCATAAACGATGAAGCATCACGTCAACATTTGCCAGTTTCCTCTGCTCAGCCGTCAGGAGAGGCGGTGAAAAGGATTGTGGGTAGGAGGAAACAGGCTGACCTGCTTATGCAGCACCATCAGACACAGGAGAAGATGCAAAGTTTACAGGCGTCTTGTTTCCATGGAGGTCGGAATAAACCAATGATAAAAAACTGACTATATTCAGTTGGCTGATGATGGATTTACACAAGAATTAAAGATATGAGGATAAAAGCAAAGAGTTTAGCTGCAGGTTGCTGTTATTTATGGCTCTGGTGATCTGGTTTCGCCTGGAAATCTCTTCATCAGAGATACGATCACGGAGGAGGTCGTCTGGGTTTGAATGCTTCCGTCCTGCTCACCAGTTCCTGCCGCGGTGATTCACAGGTTCATGTGTAAATACGTCACATGTGTAAGCGAATGATCACACGAATGATCCTGGTCAAATCACACGGTTTTCAGTTCGGAATGCTCCAGGACCTCAAAGCATATTTTATAGTTTAGATACATCAGGTGGGAAAGTGCCTCTGATTATTTGGCATGTTCACAAACTGTTGCGTCACACGTGCAAGTGGGAGCAGCTCCTGCAGACCCTGGATCAGCTGGACGCCTCTTACAGTGGGGGGCAGATTTATTTACCTCCAGGGCTGAAGTCAGAGCACCGACATCAGATATCAAGAGTAGAGAAACTGAAAGTGGAGATATTTATTAACGTAAGACACACACACACACACACACACACACACACAAACACACACACACACACACACACACACACACACACACACACACACACACACACACACAAATAACCACACCACCAACGGGGCCATTTTTACAAACATCACAGCTCCTGACTGTGTTTAGGTCTGATCTTGTCCCACTTCTGTGCTCTTAAGTTTGGAGTCTCGTGCACTTTTCCATCTCTTCACCATCATCTAGACTTCCTTTGAATACGTGATGTGATTACAACAACAGGTCAGACGGGTTCTGGGGGCATTTCAAGCTGCTTCGTGAGTGATTAAGCCTGTGGAGTCATGGCGTGCGCATGTGAGCCTGTGTGTGCGTCTGTGTGTGTGTGTGTGTGTGTGTGGGCGGTAGATTTTACAATCACAGTGAGTGTCGCCACTGCAGAATTGAGTCATTCTCTCTCTCTCTGATTACAGCATCAATTAAATATTCATGCTTCTTAAACACACTCATTGTGTGTGTGTGTGTGTGTGTGTGTGTGTGTGTGTGTGTGTGTGTGTGTGTGTCCAGTCTGCTGCTGTGTGTGTTAATGATTGTCCTGTTCATGACTACAAGAAACCAATAAAACCATTTAGAGTCAACTGCAGAGAAAGACACGCACGCACGCACGCGCACACACACACTGACACAGTTGAAAGACTTTGTTCTTGCTCTTCAATATGCATATATTTTTATTACCAAAGTTCACTCGGTACAGGGACTTCGTGTTTTTTCTTTCGTGTTCGAACTCCTGTCATGTTCTGTGTTGTTGCGCCACCGTGTGGTCGCAAATGGAACTGTCTTTAGATTGATCTGAGGTCTGACGATCAGTATAATATTGAAATCCGTTTAATCGATTAAAACAGCAGTATGTCACAAATTTATTCAAAGCCATGATGTGTCAACACATGTTGAGGAATCGCGCTAATTTTTAATACTTATATCCCTGACAACACTTGTCCAACCAGAATATTCTCATTTTAAAAGCGAAGTGTCAGCCCGTAAATATTGACGATGTTCACGTTGTGTGTTGGTCTGTAGCTCCGCCCATCACCGATCCAGCCAATCACAAGTCAGCAGCGTTTCGGCTTCCGGGTTGCCAGTTACCGCTGAACTGCAGCTCCGAACTATTGAGATAAAATCCCAATGTGACTTTGGAAAGCTAAAAAAGCCTTGTTGTGGTTCCCAACAATATCAGAACAAAGGCAAAAACAAAACAAGGATCTGGAGAGGAGCTACCTTTGGAAGATGGAGAAGACTGAAACCGGAGAAGGATCTGAAGACCGACGCCGAAGTGGCTAATTGTCACTTGAACAGGTAAGATTCAGCAAAGTCTGTCGAACTTAATTCTAATTAATGTAGGCTCAGACCTTTCAAATAGAATGACGTTATGCGTGGTTGTTTATCGTCTGCTGGTGGGTCATAAAATGAACTAGGCGATATATTGTTTGATATATTGTAGCAAAATGAAAGGTTCATCCGTCAATTGTCGACGTTCTAGCTCGATCTTGGAACATAACTGGCAACCCGCACCAGGCTGTGTCTACATTAACTGTGACTGCAGGAGCAGCTTTGGCTACAAACCTACTGCTCCTGCAACATTTTTTAGGATATAGAAGTTATCTTGCTGCTAAAATTCACCCTTATATTCACCAAATGATGGTATGTTTAACTACAATTGTGTATTATTGACCTCTAAACCTTATTGTGCTTCTACACCACCACATTATATGCTGAAAAGTTAGTCCAGCATTTGTTACTTCCAGGCTGGACTATTGTGATTCTTTATTATCAGGGTGTCCAAACAACTCTTTAAGAAGCCTCCAGTTGATCCAAAATGCTGCAGCCAGAGTTCTGACAGGTATTGACAAAAGAGATCACATAACTCCTGTACTGGCGTCTCTTCATTGGCTGCCCGTTAAATTTAGAATAATTTTTAAAACTCTTCTTTTGACCTACAAGGTCCTCAGAGGCCTAGCTCCATCCTACCTGGAGGAGCTAGTGACACCTTACCAGCCCAATAGACCGCTCCGCTCTCAGAATGCTAGTCTACTTGTGGTTCCCAGAGTCTTTAGGAGTAGAATGGGGGGCCGAGCATTTAGCTACCAGGCCCCCCTGCTATGGAACCAGCTCCCTGTCCAGGTACGGGAGGCTGACTCCATCGCTACTTTTAAGATCAAACTTAAAACCTACCTCTTTGAAAAAGCTTATTGTTACTAATTCTGTAGTTCCAGTTACTATCATAGACAGACAGATTATCATACCTAGGGGGTCGTCTAATCATTAGGTCACATCTTAGTTATGCTGGTATAGGCCAAGGCTGCCGGGGTCCGGAAACATGATCACCTGACAGGCCTCTGTCACCCCACTGGGTCATGGTTTCCTCTCCTTTCCTCTCCTTTCCTCCTCCTCATCAAGCCGACTAGTTATGCTGATTCTTGTGTCGTTTTTCTGCTTCTCCCCCCCCCCCCCCCCTCTATTTATTTACAGGTATCACCACCTTCGGAGCTGCATAATGACCTCTGGCCCCGCTGAAGTGATTGTATATCGTCTTTTTGTGTGTGTTTCTGTGCTCTGTGTCTCTCCTCTCCTCTCCTCTCCTCTCCTACCTATTCTATCCTCTACCTGTCCTCCCTCTCCTCTCCTCTCTTTACCCAGCCGGCCATCAGCAGGAGGGTCCCCCTACATGCGCCTTGAAACAATTTTGATTGTATAAGACGCTATATAAATAAAGATTGATTTGATTTAATAGGATATGTTATATTTTTAAGTTAATGCAGCGCAAAAATTTAAATTTGGAGTTAAATATTTGGAGTTATTATTTTAACAGTCATGTTAAATCAGATAGGGGCTTTTATTCGCTGCGTTGATTAACCAGCTACTTCTAATTTTAATTTAAACTCCCGTTATTTCTGCAGTGGAAAATGTAAATCCTCAAAGCACGAGTGTCTCTAAGGCAATAAACACAGAGGGAAATAAATCGCACCAAAAAACATTTTAATTCTATAAAAGAAGAAGGGAGAAAAGGGGGCAAATAATCACAACTGTACAGGGAGAAACTGACTTTTAAACACCATGAGTCACAGTATCAAAAAGCTCATTTTCCTCACTGATCTTTACACATTTGTTCTGCTGTACAATACAAAACAGAAAAATATTATTAATAACTGTAATATTCTGATAACTGCATTGCACTGAGTAAATATAGTACTGGCCCGTAAGTTACTGCATTCAATAGAAAAGAGCTGAACGTTGCAGAAGACGTGATTGGTTTTGAGTGGAGGCACGCGGACGAGGCTCGGAACGGGGCGTAAAAAACTGTCCGATCACAGGAGAAACACAGAATACCAAACACAAACCGCCAAAAGAACCACAGGAAGCAGGAAGGACGCATGCGTCGTCCTCCTCGGTGTGCTTGTGAAGCGAAGAGTTAGTTTCGGGTTCGGGTACGTGTGCTTTTGGGTCGAAGGTTTGGAAAAATGGAAAAGACGTCTGCAATATTCCCGACTTTCCAAAGTTTCGGAAAAGCGCTCACAGCCTGGAAAAACATTGGGAGGGAAATCGAGGCCCGGCTTCCTCCCAAAATGAAAGATTTTAATCGTAGGTTTTCTTAACTCATCGGTGTCGACGAGAACCCACCGTCTCACGCACACACACACGCGCACACACACACACACACACACGGACATGCTCAACGACATCACGAGAAGGGTACTCTCCACATGCAACGAGTGTGCACAACACGAGTGGGACCAACTTTTTTTGTTATTTAAAGAAACTACCAAAACAAACGTGTATTATTTGATTTGATAAAAAGACCACGTGATGAAACACATTTCATTAAACCAACAGAGAAAAGAAGAAAAGGACATTTTTCACATTAACTAGTCAGTGTTAAAAATAGAAATTCACCCGTTACATTTACTCTGCACTTTCTGATTATATACAGCTATGTACATGGATTTATCTTAATTATTTTTCTTTAATGTCTTTATCAACAGTTTACAAAATCAAATCAAATGCATATAACTCTCCTAGAAAGATGTGCTTAGTAACTATGGTTGTTTTTTTTTCCGTTGAAGCAGAGGGGGATGTTGGAAAAGGGATCGTTGCATCGCTCAGGACTGGGGGGAAAGAAAAATCCCTCAAAAACTGAATTTAGTTGGATTCTTGGTTTAAAATGGGAACAAAAGCGTGAACGTCAACATCAAGGCAAATCTTTAAATAAAAAATATGTTCAAATGGAACAGCAACTCTGCTAAGACATATAGACTTTTACATTTTTTGCAGCGTGCAGATCAAACAAGAGTCTGCCTCGTTCGTGCACGTAGCTCAGCGCGTCCCGGGTACCACGGCAACGGAAGTCGGGTCTAACAAGGATTAGCCTTTAGAAATGGCAGCAACGGGAGCTCTAACTGGGGGGCGCGGGAGATCTGCCAGGATTACAGTGCAAAAAGCCAGATCTGGAGATGGAGAACGCCTCTGCAGAGCTTCACCGTTCTGTCAGAGGTTCTCGCTGCTCATCTGCAGCCCAACTACTGATCTACAACAGCGTCTGGAGCGAGGTCAGCGTTTTTGTTGCATAATCAAGTTCAGTCCAGAATCGGAGCTGGAAAACAGCCCACTTAAGACATGGACAGCGTCAGTTTAGGGGGGGGGGGGGTCCTATTCCAGCTGAAAATGTGCTCATGAAATGAAAGAATTTTCCCATCTTGAATATTCGTCTCCAGGCAAACGCCCAAAGACTGACTTCTTTGAAAGTAAGCTGGGAGTTGGTTCTTTGGGCCCCCACCCTGATAGAAATGCTGGCAGGAGTTCCCCCCATGACGTGAATGTTGGCACTGCGGAACCTCAAAGTGCCAGTTTTCTTCCAGAGCAGCTGACGGACAGCGTGGCCGCTGGACGCGCGTTAGCGGAGGCCACGTTGGCTCCTGCTGCCGATGCTCCTTCAGCTGGTAGCGAGGGTCTCCGGCCACCGTTGGTCCGTCAGCAGCTCCGGCGTCTTTCGCCCTTTCAGATTGACTTCGGTTATTAAGGCTCGACGGGCAGGAGATAAAAGAACAAGTGCCCGGAACGTAAAAATCCTGAATTCTGATTCCGTTTCTCCCCCACACTACGACAAGAAAAGCTCAGCCCTGTTCCCCGCACACCTGCTCTACCGCTAATCTCAAAACTATTTTGTCTCCTCGTTTATTTTCACAGCCTCAGAATACGACAAAATGATCTGAAATTACGGCGTGAGGGGGGAGGAAAACCCCCGCCCGGTGAAACAACTGCAGTAACACGTAAAAATAAAATAAAATCAAATACTGTTTTAAAAAAAGCAAGGAAAATGTGTGAAGGACATAAGCATATGACAACGGCGTTATTCATGAAAACAAACGCAGCTTCAAGTTCACAGTCTGGTAGTTCCCTGTACCGGGGGGGTGGGGGGGGGGGATGTCACTTCAGCTGCTGAGGGACAGGTCACGCACTGGAGTGTTGGTGACGAGATTCCAACTCTTTAATTCACAATCTGGTGCTTCCAGAAGCGTCCGTGAGGAGGAAAGTCCTCCAGATTAACCTCAGAGGGAGGATCACAAGTTTGGTCTTTGGGCTTCAGAGCTGAAGCGACATCCTGCACACACAACCTGCTCCTCCTCCTCGCCACCAGACCGAAGATGGATGGACAGACAGACGGATGGAGGGATGGGTGCGCCTCCATCCATCTGCTGAGGGTTGAGTGGGAGGGTGGACGGTTGATGGTGATGGTGATGATGGTGAAGAAACAGCAACATCTGCCACTGTGCATTCCTGATATTCCCGTGACCTCACAATCAGAGAGGAGGAGAGAGGAGTGTCTTTCTATCTGCTGATGGAGGTCAAGGGTCGGAGGTCGCAGGAGTCAAAGGGGTCCAAGTTGTGCTGCGAGGTCTGAGCTCACATCATGACGTGGCGGCGGCGGTGCAGGGACAGGTGGTCGGATCGGGAGAAGGAGCGGTCGCACTCGGTGCAGCGGAACGGCTTGATCCCCGTGTGCTTGCGGAAGTGTCGGGTCAGCTCATCGGAGCGGGCGAAGCGCCACGTGCAGCCCTCCCAGGTGCAGTGGTACGGCTTCTCACCTGGAGGGGGAGCAAGAGAACGGTGGTTAGGCCACCAACACACCAGCATGTTTGGGTTCTAGCTGTGGTGGTTAACGGCAGTGGTGGCCCGTATACTCTAGAACCGGACCTTCAAATGCCTTCAAGCCCGCAGGCGCATCGACCCAATAACGGCAAAAAAACAGAGAACTCCATAAAAGATGTAAATATAACTTATTTTACTCACCGAAATTTACTTGTAGACAAAATCTATGCTCCTTTCTTTCCCCGCGAAGCGCTCAATTACTCTGTCGTACAGCCACGCTCCTTTCAGCTCCGCTAATAAGTTCTTTTCAATCGCCATGGAGGCTAACGCCGGAACTCGCCTCTGTCCGGACGTTTGATTTGCGTACGATTTAATCCGTTGCAAAGCCGAGACTGTCCGCTCGGAGGCAGCCGACCCCGGGACGGTCACTGCCAAACATGCTAGTAAGTAAAGCTGCCCCATGCTCTCACCCAGAGCCTTCCGATGAAGGAAAGCCAGCAGCTCAGCGGGAACTTTCCCCTTAAAATGAGTCATGGAATACATCACCGTCAGCTCCGTTTTCAACCGGGGCAGGTCGAACAACGTCCCGTAACTCTGCCCTAGGCTGGAGAAGGCTGTCTGCGGGAATTTTTTCTGGTAATCTGGGAACTGCTGGGGGTCGAGGAGGGAGAGGAAGGTTAATTTGTCCTGGTCCTGGAACCTGTTCTGTATCTGGCACCTAACATTGTCCAGAACTTTTTTGTGGAGTTGTCGGTAATGTGCGCGAGCGTCTCCTTGAGGGTTTGGGGCAGAGGAGATGCGCGCGGTTGCCTTCGTAGATCTCTTCAAACTGCTCCCGCTCTCGCTCGACGGCGTCACCGAACTCCTCCACTCGCGCCCGGCACGACCGAGCATCCACAGCTTTGCTCTGCAGCACTGAGGAGAGCACGTGGGAATTCTGGAAAATCCCATTAAACGTGTGCAGCAAAAAACAAAAGCCAAAATCCTCCAAACGGGCATGAAATCCATCAGCATGGCACAGGGAGTCCTGGTCATAGTCATCGTGACGCTCCAGGATGTGGCGGAACAGCTCTATCAGGGCCTCTCGCTCTTTAAAGACTGTTCTGACCAATTGGGACGTGTGTTGCCACCGCGATGGTGCGACATGAGGAAGTCGTTGCTTCAGGAGCTCCGAGCGCTTTGAAGATCTGGAGAAAAAGGCAGCCAGACCATTGAGGTGGGCGAAAAACAGCTTGCATTCTTTAAGCTTTGAGGCCCCTTGGCTCAGGACCAGATCGAGTCTGTGAGCATAGCAGTGGAGGAACGAGGCCAAGGGTGCCCTCTCCTTAACCTTCGCCTCAACCTCATTGAGCCCAGAGGACACGACCGCCGCGCCATCAAAGCTTTGGGCCACAACCTTATCCAGACATTCATATTCCTCCAGAAATCGGACGACAAGAGCAGCTACGCTATCGGCATGCCTGTCGCTGGGAGCGTCTTCAAACCTGATGAAGCGCTCAGTGACGACGGCGTCCGTCACGTAACGCAGGACCAGCGACAGCTGCGCCGCCTCGTCGGCCGTCTCGTCCACCATGATGGCCACGGCGGGCGCTTTTTTGACCTCCACCTTTATCTTCTCTCCCATCACTTCAGCAATCGCGTTGACCAAGTCGGTCAGAAGCCTCCCTGATGCTCCACTGAACACCTGATTGGTGGTCAGGTGATAATGCAAGTCGGAGTCTGTTTCAGCCAAAAAACAAAGAAGCTCCTCATAGTTGCCTCTATTAGCAAATCCTCCATCGTGTCCACCTAATGCTAACTCTTGTTTAACCAAGAATATGAGGCAGTCTATCAGCCTTTGCAATATCTCCCTGTTCTTCTTCACCCTTGCGTTATGGAGCTCCTTGTTCTTGGGCACTTGGTCACTGGGCTTTAGATCCACTCGGGTTTCTCCGAAGGTTTTAACTAGTACCGTTGCATGGAGGTGCCCGGCCGTGTTTTGGTGTCTCAATGCTGCCTTAGTTAGACAACTCAAGTTTGCAAACCCAGTGTGGCTCCAAACACCGAGCTGATCGTTGGCTAATAATAAGCATTCCCAGCAGAACAGTTTACACTTCTCCTCGGAGCCCGTCAGCCAGGGGTAGCGCTCATAGTTGCTGACCTGAAAGCGGCGAACGCACGTTTTCCCTGGTTGGCTCAGGCTCGCTAGCTCTGGGGTCGGCCGGCCTTTTCTCACAATATCCAGCTTTTCCTTGAGGGTCCGGCTTGAAAATGGCTTTCTTAGAAGATCTGCGACCAAATCACTATCGTCTCCTCCTTCTGTCATTGAGGGTTAAAAGACAACTATTAAAACTTTACCAGAAACAACTAGCTAGTGCTGCTCGCAACAGTTATGAACCGCCAGGACTCCATAAAAGACCCCGTTTTTGCACGGGGGTGGGCAAACTCACAACAATGTGAGCCGCTAACTCTCTGAGCTGTTCCTCCAATCAGAGGACCGTGACACTACCGCACCGCAGCAAAGTGGCTCGGAACCTACTTACCATATTCTCTGGACTATAAGTCTTGTTTTTCATTGGTTTCTTTGTCCTGTGATGAATCTCTCAAACTGACTCATATGACAAATAACCTCCATATTGTATGTGGCCACAAGGTGGCGCCCTCTATGCTCGTAACACGGCAACACCTCTGGTGTGTACCCGAAGAAAACCAGAGGAAGAACACAAACAAAACGCTGCCAGAAAAACAAAGCTGCAGAATTTAAACTCCGGATTGGACCAGCTGAGGGAGGGTTTGGCTCGACAAAAAAAAAAAAAGCGCTCACTGACTGCTACGAGAAAGAAAGAAGGCGAACTGTGGACGGAAAGCTGATGCAGTTTTAGCCTCCAGTGAGACGTATAGTCCGGAAAATACGGCAGTCAGAACCCAATTGGATAAGGAAACTGAGTCACAGCGGATTTTTCTGGGAGCGGAGAGAAACTATGAGCAGAATATTGTGATGTCATTTAAAATGATGAAATGACATCACGATACTAAATGTGATTTAGTGACACTGATCGAGCAGAGAAGGCTTTGAAGGCCCTGACGGCACACCACTGGTTACCAGTAACCGGGCTCTGGACTCACCCGTGTGTATCCTCCTGTGCGCCTTGAGATGGGAACTTTTCGTGTAAACTTTTTTACAGCCTTCATAGTCGCACATGTGGATCCGCCTCCTCTTGACATCTGGTGAATCCGGATCTACGGGCTCCAGATCCATCACTGACCTGGAAACGATAAAAGCACGTTCTCATCCACACATGCGGAATATTGTGCGTCCATGTGTCACAAGGGGGCGCCAAAGAGTCGCCCCGCTTATCTGCCACACAATAGATGTTGATTTCGTTAGTTTAATCACACTTCCACAGCAACAACACCGAATCTCTATTATTAAACGTATATCATAAATAAATCTTCACGTCCTGGTGCCATTGTGTAGCATAAATGTATATTTTGATCACATTTTTAATGTGAATAGAGGCAGTGTTTAAGCAAGTGTGATGACCAAGCGTGTACGTTACACAATCATGTTTACACCTCTGTTCGGAACTGCACTGTTCTGCCCAAACGGCACGCACACACACACACATACACAGCAGATTACTGCACTAAGCTAACTGTCAACGCCCACGCCTTGGATTTCAGTTAAAAGTCTGGCGACCTCGCCTACTGGGTGTGGCGAAAGCTCTGTCGTTCCTGATTTATTAGAAAACACACAGGCGCACACACAAGTGTGAGTCTGTCTTTTCATTTAACAGCATTTAGGATTAGTGTGTGACACACATACACACACACACACACACACACAGGATACATGGGCTGTGTTTTGTTGTATAAGGGTTATGTAAGCTTTGACGTCCACTTGAGGCAGTGCTGCAGTATTACAATTATTCAAGGACCGCATTTCCCAGAACCCCTTGCTGTGTCTACTGAAGTAGTCTTTAAATTTAGGTCACTGGTAGATTCTTGTGTGATAAAGGTCAAAATCTACATGAATTGCTCTCCTTTCACCTTTACCCTTTGGGGTTCGGCCCACAGGCCCAAACACATGGTTCCAGGTCAAACCCAGCCTGGTCTGTTCTGACTGGCACCCTCGCAGACCAGAACTTACCCAGCGTCCAGACTCTGGGCACTGAGGGAAGCCGACCCAGACTCTGTGCCGCTCTCCGCATCGCTGTCACTCTGATACTCTGGCGACGTTGAACCCGGCTTGATGCGAACTGTGGAAATGGGGAAGAGAAGGAAAAGATGAGGAGGGGGGCGGGGTCAGGAGACAAGAGAACAGCAATAACTTCTCCACAGTGGTTCCAGGATTCCTGCAGCTTAAGTCTGACTTGATGTGTGGCGATGTGGGTGTGGTCTGCAGATTTAATGGATCAAACTGGGAGAATTCCATCTGGGATTTTTCTCTAGCTTTCCACTTTGCCATCACAGAACCAGCACGTTCTTGTCCTGCTCGGCTTTCTTCCCCTTTTCTTTTAACCATCTCAGCAGGAGGATGAACAGCTATTAACGAAGAGCCTCCCACTGGATACAAAGAACATGCTAATGAGCAAATTAGCAAAAAGGAAGCTGCAAAGTTTTCCAGTCCGAACCAGTCCGGGTTTCTGCAATTGAGCAGGAAAATAAATGAATGCAACAAGCTGGTGGGGAAAAAATGGGTGGAATCTTCATCCCGGAGCAGAAAACGACGGGGAACTTCAATTCCCATTCCCCTCGCTGACTCTTCCATCCACAGGAATGTGGCAGCCATACTGATCAAAGTCCAGCTCACAGAGAGCAAAGAGGGAGGGGTGGGTGGGTCAGTGGCTGGGGTGGGTGACAAGGAATTTGGGTGGAGTACTGGGGAAGAGGAGGAGGGGGGATGTCAGGCCCCAAAAAAGTGTTCTTTGTCCCTGGAGACAATTAAGCCACCTCATATTCAGCAGCAGCACCACCTTCATGACCCTGTGCCCCCCCTTCCTAACACCCCCCCCACAGTTCATTCACACCCCTCCTCCACCCACCTATCCTCCCGTCACCAAACAGAACCAATTCCTTCCTGCTGTTGCTCACCAGGTACCGATATCAGACTTCCCAGTCTGGATTCATCTTTGGCTCCGCCCCTTCCCTGTCGCACAAACGGCGTAGCACCGTTCAGACCGTTTAGACACGTGGGGATGGGGGGTTACTGTCTAATCTGTAATCCATCCGGGTGATGAGGAGCAGACGAACAAAGAATCATCTCCGACACCCCAAGAAGGTTAGCGCTAACGTTAGCATCCCGACTAGTGTCGCGGGAAAGGAACATTTCAAACGGTGAGACTTCTTCTCAAACGCCTGAACTACACTAAAAAGTCCTGACTGCAGTTTGTGCAACGGGCCTCCGCCCATTGCACCAGACCTGCCAGAGCAAATGTCCACTTCCCCTCGTGTTTGTTTAGGGATGGATTACGGCTCCACGCCAGTCGACCTGACCGGCCTGCTGCGAACATTTGCTGAAAATGGACAATTTAATCTGGGGCAGTTCCCTTGGCCACAAGTCAATCTGTTACTTGGGAAACTTGTGCTGCTACTCAAACATTTTCAGCTACGACAACTGCAAAAACATGACACGCCACACAGACATCCGTTTTTCTACGCTTGCTAACATGGAGAGCTTTATGACAGACCGGCATTCAGGGGGTGGGCGTTGGTTCTAATCTCAAACACGCTGGTGAGAGAGACCCGCTGATCATTAATCAATGTGGAAATGGAAACATCTCCGCCTCACTGCCACGATAACATTTATTTATTAAGATAATATTTCAATATTTGAAACAGCAGATAAAAGAAATGAGTCACAGATACGGTGTGTATCGGAGGGTGTTGATTTGGACGGAAGCTACTTCGCTACAAACACGTCAAGTATGCAGCTCTTAGCGCGATGATATGCTAACAAGCCAACCTACTTTATAGTAGTGGGCTGATGCCGACAGCTGCTTTGCAGAAACTGGGGATATAAGCTTAGGAAAATGTTTATGTGTTGATTTAAATAAGCAACTTGAAGCAGTCTGAGGTAGAAAAGTGAAAATAACAACCAGAAACAGGAAGTAGTGTTTCTGTTAGGCGTTGTTCACACTTACAGCGTTGTTCACAGATACACCTTTATCACTAATTTTTATTATTAGCTGGGGATGGGATGAATTCTGGCGGAAAAAGAGTATTTTCTCTGTTAATGTTGGTTGTAATTGTTCACCTCTCCTAGCTAACATCTGACATGCGAACCCAGGATCTGCCACTGCCGGCTAATAGCTGCCACACATTTTCACTCCAGCAGGTGACTGAAGTGAGATCAGCCTGAAATGAGTGGAATTATTACCTACTGATACAATGCCAACATTGACCTGATAGCCTGGCAGCTGATACAGGTTAGCGGTAATTCCCCCACCTGCCACTAGGGTGCGCAGCACTCACCTGATCCTTCGGAGCGTCCATCGCTGCCTATAAGCGGAACCGTGATGGCTGCTGTGGCGACGCCGTCGGTGGGCACGGTGGTGTACACGACGGGGAGCGACTGCACCACCACAGGGATGGTCTGCAGCTGGCCCACCTTACTGGGCATGCTGACCGAGGGGATCGTGTGGATCACGTGGAGGATCTGCTGGCCGCCGGCGCCCTGAGTGGCCAGGATCGACCCTGGAGAGAGAACCTGGAGGGGCGAGAGGAGGGTGGAGTTAATGCATGGTTCATTCATGGCACTTTCAGTGGGGAAGGAGGGGTTCCGTTACCATGGAGCCTATGGATTGTACTGTAGACGGGACCGGCGTGGCCGACAGGCTGGGCTGGGTACTGCTGGGCGCAGGGTTGACTGTGGCGCTCGACTTTGATACTTGAGCTGAGGAGGAACGCGGCTTGTTGAGCGACAGGTCAACGGGCTCCGTCTGATCCGGCTCCGGTGACGTGCGTTCCGTTTTGAAGTCCGGTTGCTCCAGTTTGACCTCCAGGTGCATCGGCTGGCCGTAGTCTTCGCCATCGTCGTCCTCCTGGAGCGCAAAGGTAGAGAAGTTAAATGGTGGCCTGGAGGAGGCTCCAGTGGCGGGAAGGCTCCAGCCTGTGTGGATGTTAACACGGTCGAAGGATCTGATCCCTCGAAGAGATCCGTGTCGTGTAAATGTGCGAAAGGTCGCCCGGCATGACGTGTCCGCCAGTGCTGGTCACGATCGGCCACCAATCCCACCAATCCCATCGATAACTCTGCAACGTCGGGAGAATGTTGAGGACGTGCGAGTGTTGAGACGGTGAACCGGCCCTCTGAAAACAGATGAACCCGCGTCGCCCATTTAGGCCTTAAAGGCTTTGCACAGATGCATTCAGTTGCATCCGTTTTTCCCAGCCTCCTCAGGCGAGTCGGGCCGGGCGACGCAGCCACTCGAGCCTCAGCTGCCATGGAGCCGGACGGGAACAATGGTAGCTGTGTGAGAGTCTGGGGGAGGCGGAGGGGCGTCGGCGAGGAGGGTTGGGTATAGAAAGAGATGCTGGCACAGGAGGGAGCTCCCGTTCCAGCCGCTGGCCGCCTTCCAGGTCAGCTGAGCATGCTGGGCGAGGAGGTGGGCGGAGCCTCTGCAACGCCCCATGCTCGGGCCACGCCGATAACGCAGGAGCCTCGGCGCAGTGGCGGCGAGACAGCATAAATACCGAGGCTGGTAAACATCCCGCCTGGTGTCATGTGACATTTATGATGCAAATGGACGCCGATCGGCGGTTCCGCACGATTCAGAACCTTCCAGAAGGGAAGCGTGGGGTCGTCTTCCAGAACCTTTATGTTCATCATCCAGGTCATGCAAGAAATGGGCACAACTGTTCTTTAGAAAGTTCTAGCATCAGCAACAGTAGCATAGAAACCACAAAACAGGGCCACTAAATTGGTTTGGAGACAAAAAAGGGGGAACAAAAGAGAAATAAAAAAATATGTGAAAGTGAAGGGAGTTGATGGTGGCAGGGAAGGGAGAAAGAAAGCAGAGTGGGTGGGAAAAGCCTGGGGTTGCCATGGAAACTGGGAGCTATCAGCTATCAGACTTTCCACTGCCCCCCCATCCTTTTCCAGTTCTTCCATCTCTCCATCACTTCGTCCCACCCAGTCTTTTTTTCCCGCCTTTCTTTTCCCGTTTTCCTCACGATCGTTCCACTTTTGTTCCCTCCGTTTACCTCGGCCACGCCCTCGTTTCTCTCTACCTCACCCTCTCATCCATCCGCTGGCTTCACTCCCACCCGCCCACCCGCTCTCCTCGCTCCCATCTTTAGGTGGCTCAGATTAAGTCCAAACTCCGATAAATCCCCAAAGGAAGAAGAAGTTTGAGAAGCCGAATGCTGCGAATTCCCACGTTTCACTAGATTATTCCAACTTGAATCTCTGCCGGGATTCTGGGAGACGCCTCTGAAACCGGAGCCGCTGTGGAGCCAAAGACTCGTTTTTACAGAATCGGACAATAAAAGATCTACCCGAAAAATCTAAAAATAGAGCGTAAAGCAGAAAAATGTCAGTCGTGTCACAAATGTTTCATTCAACCAAACAAAAAGTTATTGAATTAGTGTGAGAGATGAGATGGCAGAAAGCGACAACTGGAGGAGAACCCCACACCCCATCAACCACACCCCCACCCTGCTGTTATCTTATCTCTCTTGCTCACCCACCTGTTAGCGGGCTAATCCCAGCTCGGCGCTCCGGCTAATGTGACCTAGCACGCACTGCTCGCTTCTCCCTCAATTACAATTAGCTCAGCAAAAGCTGCAAAGAAAGCTCTAATATTTTTACATATGTAATGATTTTGTTAGAAAATAGCTTTTGCGATGCCTTAGCTAGTGTAAATCTTGTTTTTGGTAGAAACACATTTGCCGTGAGCTGACAGGTTTCCTATTATGAGCTTAAATGTGGTGAATCTCCGACTAAGGGTTATTTCAGCAGACAGATTGACACAGACAGATTGATCTCCATGACATAAACACATCAATTAATCTTGTCAGCCATGTTCTCAAAGCCAACTAAAGCTCCAGGTCTCTGCTGCGTTGCCTTCACCAATGAATCAAAATCAAAGGCACTTTAATTATTTCGGTGCAAGTTGTCAAACTTCTCGCTTCCCCTTATTGTTCCGTCAAACTCTTGGATTAATTTCCCCGAAGAATTCCCAGCATGCTCCTATTTAGCTTCGCAGGAATGCGCCTGAATTTGTATCCAGCTGTGGCTAACGCAGGGTAGAGCGTGTGGGCGGGGCTTGGAGCCCAGCGGTTCCTTACTTAACCGAGCTCGCGACTCGTCGCCCATAGTTCCCTGCATCTGCAGAGAACATGTGTTCAGTGTCGCTCAGAGGACAGAGCACCTCTTCAGTGTTGAGGAATTTAGTCAGGATACTAAATCTGGAGCCTGAACAGATTTAGATACAGATTTAGGATCCGGCCCCCTGCTGGCCGGTCGCAGTATATATGGCTAATCTGGTTACAGCCCAGTCTGAAAACTCTTCTGTAGGTGACATGGAAAAAGGACCAGGAAACATCTCTCACTCACTCACACTCTCCCACACACACACTCACACTCTCTCTCTCACACACACACACACACAGCTGCTGCTCTTCAGCCAGGAGACAGGGACAGCCAACTATGACATCATCCTCTACCAGTAGAGGGAGCCGCATCTGTCTGCCTGCACAACATCATCATCATCATCATCATCATCATCGTCATCATCATCGTCATCATCATCGTCATCTTCATCTCTCTGTGGTCCAAAAATTTGCAAAAATTGCGTCATTTCATGGATGGGCTGATCAAAACACACAAACAAACATACACACAGTGACCAACACGCAAGGAAAACCCTCCTGGCAAAAGCACAGCTAATAGGCCTGTGTGTGTGTGTGTGTGTGTGTGTGTGTGTGTGTGTTGTGACCTGTCTTTGTGCATGAGTGCTCTTATTTACTGGAGGACAACAGTCTTGTTAATGTGCATACATCAATGACACACACTCATGCTCTCTCACACGCACAGAGGGAGTCATTGTGTGTGTGTGTGTGTTTGTGTTTGTATATGTGTGTATGAAAGAAAGAGATTACAGGGCTATTCAGTGTGTGTGTGCGTGTGAGTGTGCGCACGTGTGTGTTCGCCTTTAGCTGAAGCAGTGAGTTAGAGAGGCTGGTCTGGAAAGGTGGAGGAGGAAGGGGGGGGAGGGGTCAGGCTATACGGTCTTTTCGGCAACTCCCGCCAGAGCCATGGTTGCCATGGCGATGGGGCGAGCGGAAGCAGAGCCTCCCTCAACATATCCTATTAGAGCGAGAAAAAGAGATGAGAGAGAGAGTGAAGTGAGTGGATGAGAGAGGAAGAGAAGAAGGATGAGAGGAGAGGTGCAATGAGATAAAAGTGTGTGTGTGTGTGTGTCTCGGGAAAAAGAAAGGACAAATCTGAGGAAGTTGGCAACAAACTTTTGCCACAACAAGCCTGACGAATGTTTCCAGCGTGCAGCTCTGCGTTCTGGCTCGTCTGTAAATCAGCTCCTGAGACGGTTCTCACAAATATTCCTGTTCTTCCGGGAAAACTCAAGACTCCCTGAGCATCACCTGATGGGAGGGGCTCACCTGCATCGGCCTATTGTTTCAGTCTCCGGAACGCCGTACAAATAAACAACAAAAGCATAACCACCGCCTGACTGGCCGCGTTTTATTATTCTGAGTTTATTCCGTTGCTCGTATTAACGCGATTTACGTTTGCAAACGGGAATAATTTGTCCCGAGTTCATCAAGGACAAACCTGCATCCCACCAGTGTCGTCGTTTATTAGTAGTGTTGAATGAGAGACAAATTCATTCCTGGGCGTCATGTGGATCTTTAAGGTGTGTGTGTGTGGGGGGGGGGGGGGGGGCTGAATGTGTGTGTGGCTGACTGTGTGTGTGTGTGTGGAGAGAATACCAGCAGGATTTACTTCCTGCAGACTTTATCTTCAGGACAGGAAACTGAAGGCAGCTACACAGGGGGTGTGGTCACACACACACACACACACACACACACACACACACACACACACACACACCCCTGTGCCTAATGAACCCTTACGCAATACTACCCCACCCAGCCCCCACCCAGCACTAACCCAAACCATGCGGCCACACTCGGAGACCCCTCCCCCATCCCAGCCTCAGTGATCACACCTACACATCCCGGGCTTCTCTACGTGACTTTAAATCGACCATCAAGAGGTCATTGTGCCATCAGCAGGTGGTCCTCGCGTCTCCTTAAGTTCACCTGTGCAGTGGGGCCCCTCCCCCTCCCCACGCTCACAGTCACCCTCATGACTTTAGTGGAGTGGCGCCGTCGGGGGGGCGTGTCGGGTGTTTCCTGTTCCCGGCGTGCTACAGAAGTGTTTTTGATCTTCGCATCGAATTCCACTTTAACCCTTATCTCCTTGTCCAAACACGCCCCTCCCCGCCTGGCCACATTCTCACATACCATCACAAATGTAAATATACAGTTTCTTTCATATCGGGGGGGTCACGGGTCCACCTGTGCCACAGGTGGATCAAACAGAAACGCACGCTCTGGGATTTTTGAACATTCTTTCCAAAGGATGATTCTAATCTGAGCATCAAAAATGAAAAAACTCCTCGTTTTCGACTCCTTAATAGGCGCCAAGCGTGAGGAGGCTACGTCTTAAGATTTCTCTCGCCGGTAGCAGCTTTAGGACACGGTCAAGGTTGCGAGTAGCAGAGTTACGAAAGATAGCCTGCGTACGTGTTCGCAGCGCTGGATGACTCGGGATCATCCCGACCAGCAACACGGTCCTTTGATTTCTTTGTTCCCGTCTTTGTTCTGTATTGCAGACATCAAAGCAAATTTCTGTGCAATGACGCCCAGCGGAACCAGCGAAACGTTATCAAATCCTCTATTTTGGAAGAACGTGACTAAGATCCCGATAATTCCGGGCTGATGCTGAGCCGACTGTCCAGTTGAAAACATCGGCGTCAGATGGAGAATTAGCTCCGGGATTCTTTCCAAAGGAAAAAACAGAGGGAAGCGTCTGAGTGTTCGTGTTGTTGCTGCCGGCTGTTCAGACAAACTGGGACAAAATGGATGGCACTCATAATCCTGCCTTTCCTTATCGGACTCTCCACACCCTCCACCCATCGCTCCTCTCTCCATCTGCACTCCTTCCTCATCTGTCTCCACCGCTCGTCGCCTACGTCGTCGTCTGCCACCTTTAGAACTGCATCCGAACCCCTGACTCAGCATAACTTTAGAAGCGTGGTACCATTCCTGCTAAAGTGATTATGTCTAAAAAAAGGTTCCCGAGCTCGCAGCAGTGGAACAGTCAGAACGTTGAGCACGTCAGAAAACGGACCGGCCGCCTTCTTTTTCCCAAAGTTCTGAAGTGAACAATGAAGCTGGCGGCCAAATATAGGCAGAGTATACAAAGAGGAACAGCCGTCCTGAGCAGGAACTAACCGATAAAGTTCCTGCAGACGTAAACAGTTTACGCAGAGTTCTACCAAAGAGCCCCATGAATTAGTTTTAAAGGCACGGTTCAGTTTAGGGGAACCGTTTCCTCCAGCATCAGGCTGGCAGGATGAGCGATCGGGGCTAACCGAGCTAACTGAGCTAGCTAATGTCGAGCAGCCAGCACCTCCTCCTTCCTCCTTTCATCATTTGCTGCAGTGCTATTGAGGTCATCCGCTTTCATTTCACTTCTACTGTGCCTCTGATTTTTGGGGTTTGGGGGGAAAATTTTGATATTTTCATTGGAATTTTGATGACGTTTGTGTTGACTGATGAATGTAAAAAGAAAAAGATGAACGCCCTGACCTAGCTGCGGCACACCCCATCGTCGGGTCTCCTTGAACGTTCTGCTACGCCACCCGCCTGTGACGTCAGGCGAACGATACCAGCGCTACTCTGCTACACACACCACGTAAATCACAAGGACGCTGCTCCCAATTAGTTAAATTTACGGCTAAATTTACAAGGAGACCACTGAGGAATATAAACACGAAGAGTGCGTTCCTGCCTTGATAAAGAACCAGCCGTCCCCGGCAGTGACCTTTGACCTCCATGAAGTTGCGTAGAGAGGTGTTCACAGAAGTGGCACAGACGCTAGCGCAGGGCTGGTAGTCAGAAGACCTCCAGCCACAATCACGTGGCTACGACGCTAATTGGTGTCAATCAACTGATTAACGAGGAAAAAATGCAAATTCACGTACAGACAGCGAAAGGTGGAGGTTGCTTCGTGTTTTATGCTGTAGGTGCTTTTTGGGGGATTTACTGCGATACTTTGACCCCTATAGAAACTCCGCCCACTAGCCCCTCCCACCGCCACACCTTCTGTCTCCTCAGTTGGTCCTGTTCTTCCCCTCCTCACCTTGGTCTTTGTCATGCACTCCATCTCCTCCGGCTCTGGTTTGATCTGCACGACAGGCATGTCTGGCTCCGCCTCTTCCTCTACCTCCTCCTTCTTCTTCACAGACTGTGACGCCACTTCCTGCTGCTCGTCACCAGCTTCGTCCTCCTCGCCCTCCGGCGGCGGCCGAGGCCTGGTGGCCGACAACTCCTCCTCCGGCAGCTCCTCCTTGGATGCGGGCAGCGGCGATGACGGTGGCATCTGCTGATGCGTCAGGGCGCTCTGTTTGGCCGGACTCCGCTGCTTCTTCTTCTGCTTCTGAGTTGACTGGCACTGAGGAGGAGAAGAAGAGGCAGATGAGAGGAGCGAAGAGACGGAGGAGCGGCTGGAAAAACGTCCAGGGATGAGGGAGCGATGGCGGGAGTAGGGGGGACGCTGACGAAGTTGAGGACGAAAGTGGGGTTAAGAGACAAGTAGGGACAGGAAGTGAGACAGGAAGTGAAAGTGAAAGAACATGACAACAGGAGTTACCTGTGAAAGTGGCAACAAAATAAACCCTCCCTAAAAGACTAGCCCAGAGTGAGGGAGGGAGTCACGCACACACACACACACACACGCACACACACACACACACATACACACACTTGAACAAAACTTAAAACTAAAGTAATAAGCGAGGGGAGGCTGAGAAACAAAGGCCCAATCCTGAGGCTGCCAGTGAGGGAATGAGAGTGAAAGAGAATAACAGAGAGAGGGGGTGAGCAGGGAGGAGTCGCTGTGAACTGACCCCTCCCTCTCTTTCAGTGGAAGCTAGGCGGACACACCCTTTTCTGCAGGGCGACACACACACACGCACGCACACACACACACACACACAGGGTGAGGTGGGGAGGCAGAAACACTCCATTTTGTCTCTCAGTGCTGCCGTATGTCTTTGTCACATAGTTTTATTCTGCCAAAAACAGACACGATGGGCCGAGTTTCAGCCAAAACTTTAACGCACGATGTCAGAATTCGCTGGGCCGAACCGAAGCCTCTGCCGGGACCCTGACCATGCTGCACGTACAGGTTCTTCATGCGTGGAAAAGTTTGAAACAGGAAGTGATGGCAGAAGTGTGAAGTTATTCTAAAAATCATTCTCACGTCGAGGCCGAAACACATTTCTACTTCCTGTCGTGGTAGCAAGGCCGCCGTTCGTCACGTAGCGAAATGTCTTATTTGCAAAAGCAGCAGAACGCAGCAGAATAGAGAAGTTGTCGCACACCACAGTCTACATAAAAAACTCCCTTTACCAACAAACTCTCACCATGCTAGCAGTTTTTTTGAGGTCATACATGTTTAGTAGTAAAGACGGTTGTTCATGTGTTCAGCACCAACAAGAACTTTGGGTCCAGTCCGGTAGAAGGTCCAGAAGGCTCCTCTAAGGTTCCTAAGGTGCTTTGCGTCTGGATAGCGAAACAAAACCCCTTGATTTTCCAGCGGTTGGCTGGCAATGGTGGAGAGCAGAAAACAACAACGTTAAGGTGTGTGCCGGGTCACACCTGAGCAACCACGTATTCAACAGACACGAGAGAAGAAATAAGAGAAGAAGAAATGACGTCAGTCTGCCTTTATGCTGACGGCCAGATGCTCAGGCGTGACCCAGGGGACGAGGATTCCTGGGCGGGGTGTGGCCCCTACCAATCAGCCCGGGTGTGGCTGCGAGCACCCCTTCCCCCAACACACACACACACACACACACATACACACACACACACACACACACACACACCACTCTCTCTCACACACACACACACACACACACACACACACACACACACACACACACAGGCCTCTCAGTGGCCTTTGTGGTGGGACAGAGCCCCTCTGTGCCCCCATACAAAGGTAAATCCCCCCACACACAGCATTAACACACATACATAAACACAAAAGTCACACAAAAGTCACATCAGGAAACACTTCCGAGATTTGATTTCCTTCTTATTACTCGCAGCAGCAGGGGTGCACGGAGGAGGGGTGGCCGGCCAAGGATCACCCCGAGTCCCAGTGCGAACACACCTTACTCATTCTCATGCTTAAAAAGGCAAAGTCATCCAGTCAGAGGTGGAATTATTTCATGACAAAAGGTTCCTGGCCTTGGCACCCTAGCCCCGCCCCTTCAACCAGCTGCTGGTTAATTAAGTGTAAGTCTCACTTTAAATCGGAAGATCAAAAATTATTTTGATTTTGTCATGTTTTCACATACTTAGCATGTTAGCAATTAGCTCCACTATAGTTCAGCTGCATAAATAAAACTCCAAAGACAGATTTTGCTCTTTCTGCCAACACCAGTCATTAGCACAGTTAGCCTAGCTCACTTTCAGGCCTTTCTGGGTCTTGCATTAGCATCTGTGTGCTAACAGCACATGTGAGCACTTGGGATCAGCGTAACAAGATACTCAAGCCGAACGTGGATGAAAAAGGATTTCTAAATAAATTTCCCATCGTTCACAATAACCATAAGTGGAGCTCAAGTGAGGTGGGATTTAAGCGCCCTTAACACTAAATCAAAGTCGGGGGAGGAAGGGGGGGGAAAGAAACTTTTATTTGTTGTCTGAACTTTCTGCGTTGACACTTCGGCCACACCCACACTAATACGCCGAAACAGTGAAGCAAACATGGAGAATCTGCAGCAAATCCCATTTGAGCCACATCTGCTGGGAGAAGTGTGTGTGTGTGTGTGTGTGTGTGTGAGAGAGAGAGAGAGAGCAAGGAGGGGTCTTATTCAGTTCCTGGAATAAAAGGGGTGGAGTAGGTGTGACCCTGTCAGCCTCTGATGCCACCACAGGAAGCCGGTACGGGGGGATCGAGAGGGCTGAGACGTAAACAGAGACGGTATTTTATCACAAACTGAGGAAATGTGCAGCTAATCTGCACAAGGAACATTTTCAGCTACAACAATATGCACAATAATCAGAGTTCTGACTCAACACTGGCAGATTTGTGCCAGAAGAAAATGCTGATTTGGGGGGGGGGGGTAACCGACTTTAGATCTTGTTATTTGCTCTTCATGGTGTCGACTCTTCGTCAGCCTTCGGTCCCGGCGTCACGGTCCCATCTGCATAAACGTCATGACATCAGCGGAAACTCGTGTTTGACCTCTGTCTCGTCCTCACCTGTCCTCCATGAAAACATCCTGCGGCTGCCGGTGCTCACAGACCCACACTCACGACCTGAGACGCACCGATAAAGTGAATTTAACAGAAGCAGAAGAAGACTGTACGGTTCGGACTTTTTACAGTGTGCTGAGAGAGAGAGGGCGGGCGAGAGACACTATCTGGGTCAACACTGACACTGCTGCAAACCCCAAGGCCCTGTGTGTGTGTGTGTGTGTGTGTGTGGGTGTGTGTGTGGGTATGTATGTGTATGTGTGTGTGTGTGTGTGTGTTTTGGGTGGGGGTAGGGGATTGCCCCAGTCAGCCGCACTCTGATCACACTCAGTTCACATCTGGTTGTGCCCACAACCATGATGGACGTACACGCAGCCATTTTCCCAAGAACACACACACACACATACACATACATACCCACACACACACACACACACGTGCACAGACACACACACACTTATTTAATTTAAGCATCAGCAGGTTCATTCGAGGGCTGGCGGTCACGCGATCTCACTGAATCGACTTCGGTGTCTTCACACTTGAAAAGGAGGGAGAATTTAACGGAGGGCAGGAGGCTTTTTCTTCCCCCTTTTCCCAGCGACGGCTCATTCCGCTGTGGGTTCAGTCTCAGTTCACACCGTCGATGCCGTCTGCCTCTCAGAATCCGCCTGACAGACGATGATTTATTCTGAAACAGGTTGTGTCTGTTTCCATGGCATCTTCGGGTTCAGAGGGTGGGCTCCTGAGGGTGGGGCCGGTCCAGGAGATGCGACCCACCAGCTTCCTCTCAGAAGTTAGCCGCTACGTCGCCTGACCGAAATGACCGACCTTTCAGGGTGTCGCCTGGAACTTCCCCACCATGGGGAGGTTCCTGCAGGTCATCCCATGATCCCCTCAGAAGGTCCGAGGAAGGCGCCATAGACGCCACTGAACCGTTTGTCGGTTCCGCCATCGCAGCAGTTGCGCCCAGAATTTTCCATCGTTTGAATATTTACATTTGGAATTGTTTTTTTAGTCTGGGGAAACAGCCTGACTCCGCATCAGGCCAGGCAGAAAACTCAGACATGGAGGTTTTCCAAAGGTTCCACAGGGTGGGACTCCTTCCTGGGAAGCCTTTAATAGCTCCACACCTCCAAAAGGCCGCACGTTCCGCTCTTACAAGAACAGAGATGCTGTCAGACGTAGCAGGTTCAGCCCCGGACACGCCCTCGACCCAATAACTCAGCCCGGTTCTTCGAGATGTTTTCACACCTCCAACCAGCAAAACACCACCTGCTGCACCTCTAATAACTAAAATTTATCTGCGAGTTGACCTTCAACAAGAGATGAATTGAGCTGGTGCTGATTCTTGGACATGATGAGTTCAAGCACGGACTGGGGGGGGGTGGGGCGTGTGTGTGTGTGTGTGTGTGTGTGGGGGGGGGGGGGGGTGTCAGAGAAAGCTCCACCTCTGTAACTAATTATATGGACAACGGGGTGGAGCAGATGAGACAGAGGAGGAGAAGTCAGGTCCCATCGGTTTCCACTGGTGCTTCCAAAAGTTACACAACTCATGTAACAGGAGTCTCACACACACACACACACGCACACACACACACACACACACCACACACACACACACACCTTTCCACCCTTGCTCAGAAATAAAAGATGAAGTGATGAGGATATTTTGAAACAAAAAGATAACCTGCATCATTTTATTCTGCTCTCTATAGTTCCGTTCCATTCTCCGTCATCAGACTCTTCGTCTTTCGCCTCCCAATGCGCCCAAAGACCATTAAAAAGACCCAGATGTCTCACTCTTATCTAAAACTGGATGGATGGAGTCAAAGGTAAGGGATGTTGGTTTTTTTAAAGACATTCTGACTTTTGAATGTTGAACTTCTCAACATAACATCCATCTTGATGACGTTCTTCAGAAAGTGAACGCCACCCCAGCTATGACCCCCCCCACCCGCCTCACACTCGACTTCTGGATCATCTCCTTTCTGATCAGTCCTCATTAATAATAAAGCTGTAAACAGACGCAGAGGTGAAGGTGGTCACATGATGCTGTAATGGAACACCCTCACGCGAAGCCAAAGAGACAAACTTATCTCCTTCCCCAACCACTCCCCGACAGCCCCCCCCCCCCCCCGACCACCACCACCCCCGCCTCAGTCGAGCACAGGCGGCCGCCTCTTAAAGGGCCAGGCTCCATCGGATCGCGAGGGGGGCTCACACAGATCCAAGAAGGACACAGTCGGCACTCACTAGCGCCACCCACCTGCAGGCTGAAGGTCAGAGGAGCAAAGAGTCTCTCGGGACAATGAGCTGAACCCAACAGGAAGTCGGCCATTTTAGAAGCAATTTTCATTCTTTGCAATTCTTCTTTCAGGGTTTCAGCCATCGTGCCGGCTGCCAGAGTTCAAAGGTCACAGCTGTTACACAACATGTCAACATGTCACGAGCATGAAAACACGTCACAGGAAAAAGACCTTTTATAACTTCTTGGTTTCATGTAGACAGTAGAATAAAGTCCAATTGATGATTGTTTGGATTTAGAGGAAGCCAACCCAGAAGCCCCGCCCACTTCCTCCTCCAAGGTGATGCTATTCATTATGCCTGAAACATGCGCTTCATCAACGTTTCCTCCTCTTTGAAGTTGCTCCTGCAGGTTTACGTTGGAAAATCTTCATTTGAGGAGAACAGAGGTGGGCCGGGCGTGTCTGCGTCTCACTGCTGACTGTTATCACACGCCGCCCTGCTGACGCACAGCTGGCTGACACTTCCCACCACGCCCTCTTATCTACACACACACACACACACACACACACCAGACAAAGGTAGAGTGCTCTGCGGTGTGTTAAACACACGTTGCTCCAGTCTAAGCACAAACGTGCCAAAACCCCACTCACACGCAGATTAGATTCCTGTTGGAGCAGATCGCTCCGCTCCATCTTCTCGCTCACACCGGTGTCCCGGCCAGACTGGAGCACGTTTATACAGGAGCACGAACGCCAACAACGGCCTTTCAGATCCAGATGGACATCCTCTCCTTCTTCACCCTCAGGTATTTTGTGTTCGTCACGCCCGTTACGGCCCTCTACGCCCCAGCAGACTCCTGGATTCAAATATGTTTACAGACCATTTTCACACTGCAGGCAACAGGTTAATCTGGTTTAAAACAGTCGGGTCTACAACACGCGTGTGCCTGGGCTTTAAACTGGAGTCCCGAGTCCCCACGACTCTACAACATCTCACAAACATAACCAGAAACCTCCCAGAACTTACGGCATGTGCCGCTCAGGTGGAGAGGCCCAGCGCTGCCTGGACCCAGGTTGTGAGCCCTGGAACATGAATGTGAGCAGTACCCCCCGCAGCTCCACTCTCATTCAGGTCAGACCTCAGCTGGCGCCTGACCTCTACTGACCTGGAAGAAGTACCCACCTAAGATTCAAGCTATCACGCTAACACGATTAGCAAGCCCTCTAATATTGATATAATAACGTTGGGTATCCTCCTGTTATTTCAGAGAAGCAGCCAGTGGCGACGTTTCTCCTGCTTCTATCAACACCACAAACCAAACAATTGCAAAGAAGAAGAAGCTTTTCCCTCCAAACAAGACGTCACCCCGAGCCAATCAGACGCGGCGAAGGTTCCCGTCTGTACTGGGAAATGTCTGTTTACAGAATCAGTGCAGAGGATTCCACAGATTGAAGTGGGGGAGGTCCACTCTCCGAAAAACCAGTCCGCTGACACCCGTCCGCAGGCGGTCATGTGACCATCAGCTGACCTGCACCACCTTCAACCCAATTCCAGTTACAATCCAGCCTCAATTGGCCTCACCAGGTAACACACACACACACACACACACACACACACACACACACACACACACTGAACTCCCCCTCCTTCTACCCCCTCTCCTTCCTCCCAACTCCCACCCCACCCTCCCATTTCCCCTCAAACGTTCCCTTTTCTCTTCATTGTTGGCTGCCTTGGCAGCGTGGCCGTCGTTGCCATGACGACGAGATTCTTTCCCTCGCCACTAATGACTGTAGCATGATTGGTGGAGGTGGTGGCAATGGGGGGGGGGAGGGGGGTCACCCACGACCAGCATCACCCCAACCTCTCCCGGCATCATGGCCTAATCTGAGGTGACACCCCCCCCCCCCCCCCCACACACACACACACATACACACACACACTTCCTGTCCTTTCCTCTCTTTACTAAAGACGCCCTTTATTAATGGAGTCAATAAAGTATTTTGAAGGTGTTTGTTGTTAACCGTTTGGTGGGCGTGGCACGCCGTAGATGCTAATAACAGGACCAGTTCTTCCAGCTCACCAGTAATCTTAAACTGGATGTGCGTTCCAATCCAGGGAAACACCACCAGTAAACAGCAGTGGTTGCTAACATAACAGCACACAAGCTTTTTAATGTTTGTTATGGTAATATTAATTGCCACTACTGTTAAATACAAATATTTTTTTTGTCAATTTGAACCTTTTTCCAGATTTCTTATAGCAGATAACGGATGAGGGTTGGTTTTTTTTTGTAAAAGGTCAACCAAAATTAAAAAAAAATGCTAAACACGTGATTCTCATCCGTCAATCTTTCACGGTTTCTGAGTGAAGGTCCGTTAAAAGTTACTCTGACGCTCACTGTAATGGAGGGGACCGCCACGTTAACATGCTAGCGTAGCCACAATGACGGCTACCAGCCTGAATGACTCGATCAGGTCCGTTCTCATGACCTAGAACCTTAACCTCACCACTTCCTCATCACCCCCACAGGGCATAAACAGTCAGTTACACCACCAGACCCTGAACTGGTTCCCAGTGAAACTCACAGGAACACGGTGGAAACTCCGAGGACTCCAGTTCAGAGTCATAAAACACCCAGCAGCTGCCACAGAAGACGATTAATATTTGTTAACATGCAAATGCCATGTGTTGTTGTCAAAGATTAATTTATAGTCGAGGAACTGGGACTGGCAACACTTGGAACAGGCGTGCCAAAAGAAACAAACACTTTTGATCCGTTTTTTGGAATTAACAGCACACGACCCGTTACAGCCGGCTAATGGTGATGAATTAAAGAATGAATAATTGATGTCAGACACTTTTACCAACTCTATAGCCACTCTGCTTTTTATCATGGTTTTATCAGGCTTCTGTTGGTTATTTGTTGATTTGTTTGCTACGCTAAGATTTAGATTGCTGTCGGAACACCCAGTCAAACCGGCCAACAGGTGATGGAAAAGAGGCTTTTCTGGGGTTCTGTGCAGAGACAACATCCACCAGTGGGGACCAAAGCCTCACATATTTGAACCCTGTACTCATCGGGGGTGAATTTTGGTTCCACGGCAGGAGAATCAAGCAGCTCTACTCTGCTTTTACCATATAAACACTGTTGAGGCTCTAAAAATAGAGCTGAAGCCGTGGGGCAGGCCAGCCTGAGCGAGGCTGCCCAGCCCAGACAGGGGGAAAAAGCTACAGTGAGACGGCAACAGCTCCACGGGTCAACAGCTTTAACCCTCCTCTGGAGCCAGCAGCTAATTAGCAACCAGCTAACCTGATGTAACGATGCTTCTCTTCAGGTTTTCCCCCTGTTCTTTACCCTCCACCAAGTGTGGTGGTAAACCACCAACATTCTCCACCTTTGAGTCCTCAGTTTGTCTTTTCAGACTTTTTGAGCCTGGAAATGAGCCACACCGCGTCGGATGATGAGGCCTGGCTCGCGTTCAGGGTTCTTCTGGAAGGTCGCGGGGTCGAGGTCGAGGCCCTGCCAGTCACGTTCTTCCACACCAAACTGGGAGAAAAACCGGAGTTTACGGGTTTCAGGCGCTGAGATACTGAAACAGCTGACTGCCACAGAGGCGAGGTCACTTGAAAATATCGATGCTCGGCGTTAACCTCTTCGGAACGCGACGAGGACGTAGGTTTGACTCCACTTTAGTTCTGATGGAATCCAACTCTATTTACAGCTCCTGCCTAAAACTCTGTCAAACATCTGACAACCTGCTTCCTGTCAAACATCAGTGGTCTGAACATCTGACACTCAGAACAGTTCCAGGCTGTAACTGTAACTGTAACTGTAACACACACACACACACACCCACACACACACGCGCACACACACACACACCCACACACACACACACACATACACACACACACACACACACACCACAGCTCCATCAACTCTGCTCACAAAAGAGGTCTGAACATGTTTGAGGAAGCAAATAAATAAAGACCAAGTTCGAAAATTACTTCCAAATCCTTCAAGTGGAGACATGTAAGTGAAGAGTTGACGTTAAACTGTCAATATTAGCTCAGGTATAATTTGTCCTCCAGCGTCCGTTCATGTTCCGCACCTGTCAGGGCTGAAGTTCACACCTGCCCCCAGGTCAGCGACACTAACGACCTGGTTAATATCTGTGACCTATTTACGTCAGACAACACAGTGCTAACGTGCTAACAAAGCCAGACGAGCTACAGCCAAACCTCCATCAGACCCCCCAATCAGACCACCAAGGAGCCCATCAACTTTGAAGTCTATGGGACCGTCACACAGCGAGAGTCTCTTCACGTTTGTGTGTGATTTATCGTGGCAAAGGTCACATCAGAAAAGATAATTCTTTAAAAAAATCAGCATAAAGATAGAACAATAACATTCACTCTATATATGTGTATGTGTGTGTGTGCGTGTGCGTGTGTGTGATAGAGAGAGAGAGAGACTAATCATTAACTTGGCTGAACAAAGTTTGACCAAACTACTGAGATAGTGAATGTTTTCCATATTCATCTCTTTCACACACACACATTACACTTTCATCTTTGTGAGGACCTTCAGAGACATAAACCATCTCCTTCCTTCTGCCTCCAACCCCAACCATCCTAACTAACCTCAAGGCTCACTTCACCTTTGACCTTGACCTCTAACGTCAACCTTTACACACACCTTTACACACACCTTTACAATTGTGGGGATCAGACCAAATGTCCTAACTTTGTGAGTGAAATGTGCAACCTGGTCCTCACTTAGAAGCATCTACGACACACACACACTTCGGTCACTTAAGACTGGAAGTAAAATTTCTCTTCATTATTTAACACATGGAAAGGATAGAATGTTGGTTTTGGGTGTTTACGTTTCCAACCTGTAAAAAAAATCCAACTCAAAGGGGTCAAAGTTCAGGCTGATGCGCCTGCTGTTGCACACGATCCAGCCTTATATTCCACGTTTGGAAGTGTTCAAAGCACGGGGAATGTTTCGGATTTAATGGATCGAATCTTTTTACATGATTTTCCTCTGCACAGGAATCCTCCGGTCAGTCGCCCTGCTAACGAGCCAGTTAGCTGCGCTGCTCTGACGAGGGCTCGTGTCCCCTGGTCTAGTGGACACCGTTGTCCTGAGTTAAAGTTCTCCTGGTGGCCAGAGCTGAAAGGTGACATCATCGTTGGCTTTAATTATTTCTGCTCAGCTCACACCCATTTCACTGTGGTAAAACGCTGCTGAGGATTATGGGGATTTTCTTACTTCCTTCAGATTCCTGTGGATTTGCTCCATTTGACTCGTGCGCATTTACCGCGTTACTGACGTGAGGCCGGGTCATAAATGCCGCCGTTGTAGGCCGGCTAATGGATTAATTGAGGCTAATTTTAATTATCCGAGGGTAACCATGGCAACGACTCTTTACATGCGCCGAGCACTCGAAGCTTGTGTGCTGTGGTTAGGCTACTACTTGCCAGATTATGCAGTTAGGCGAGCGTTGGGGTAAAAGTGGGCGTCTTCAGTCACAAGGCTGGGGACGGTGGCTACTGGTTTCCACTTGGTGCTAAAAGCCCCTTATTGAGTGGAGCGGTCACATGTTTCCCCCAGAGCGTAGGCCGACCCTTCATAGAACTTCAGGGTCCGCTAACTTGCTCCAAATTTCACTGGGAACATTTGGAAGAGCTCTGTGATTTTCTAGTTCTGAACGCACCTGTAAGAGGATAGATGGTCCTCCACAGAGGACCAAATGGGGCCACAATGAGAAACAACCTGGTGTAAGTTAGCATTTTAGCTGTTTTAGCTGTTTACCAGACTGCAGTGGAGATGTAGCCAACAAGGGCCACAAGAATCTTTATGTTATGGGTACAAAACAACGGGTCCATTTGATTAACAATGGCTTTTTCGTACCATTGCCGCGTCACCGATGATCATAGTTTTAAAATACTGATCCAAGACAACAAAACTGTCGGGTACTGGTCGCTGTAATCTAAGCCAGAATTCCATCCTATACACAAAAACCATCAGATGTTGCCGCTAGGTCGGGCACATCGGTGGGTCTTTCTGGGTGAACTGATCTCCATGGTCTCCTGCAAACACCACTCACACGGATTGATCACCTGCCAGACTGAGTCTGACTGGAGTCCCGGTTCAGGTGTATCTGAAGGCTGAGCACCTGGCTCTTCTCCCAGGCTTGTTGTGTTTGCAGCCCCGGTTGCCGCTGCTGCTGCTGGCCCTTTAAAAGCTAAGATGGTGTCCTACGAGCTGCAGTTTGTACCTTCCGTTTCCTCTCAGCCTCTCTGAGATCACACAGCATTTCCAATTGAACCCCAACTAACCTCCGACGCGCACACGGGGGAGAAGACACGTCCCTGCATGACGCGTCAACGCGCCCCGCGCCGTGTCCGTGCAAAGCTCCGCTGCAAAAACTCTGGCACTAATTGCAGAATAAAGCTGTGATACACCTTGAGTGTGACAGTGACATTCACATGACAGTGTCGGCTCTGCGCACAGGCATCCGCGCACGCTGACAGCCACCAGGGGAAAGTCAATAAGGTGCACTTACTTTCTTGTTACGGGTCTCCGTGTGCATCTCGGCTGCCGGAGCGGTGCAGCGGCGGAGGGGTGGAGCAGCAGGATCGGGAGGGGGGTCGGCCGGGTCTTTGGGTGTAGCTCTGTGAACAGTTGGGGGGAGAGAGAGAGGAGGGTTTGGGTGTTTTTACCCCCACCTTTACATGAAATTGCACGGGCTTTGGAGCGCGATCCCTGTCACTTCCAGCCTTGTCTTGGTCAGTTCATACCAGCGGCGTCGAAGGCTCCTTTCACGGCTTCCACACTTGGAGTCGGCCGGTCTCTCGGTGCGCCTCTCCTCTCTCTGTTGTTGCCGTGTATTCAAGGGCTGGGCTCTCTCTCTCTGCCTTTTCCTCCTCCGCCTCTCCCTACTTATGACCCCACCCTTCGTCCCCACCCCTCATCTCTCTGTCAGTCAGGAGCTGCGCAGCCCTGCAGAGGAGCCGGAGCGGCCGGCGACCCGACCCTCACCGGCTGCAGGCATGCGTGCAGGCAGCCTGGAAAATCGCAGTTGCAGGAGCAGCTATAATCCACGTCGTCCCCATCTATCCATGCCATGTTGCAGCGGTTGAAAGGTGGGAGGCACCCATGTCACCTTAATGACGTCACTCAGCAGGCTAATTGAGGACACTTGAGCTGGACGGGGAGGGGGCGACAATAAGAGGTTTACAGCGTGCATATATACGCACGGAGGAAGGCTTTGCAGCAAAACACTCTGTAAAATATCTCCCATTAACTCAAGCATGCATCCTGAAAAATCGCACTTTCGTTACCACACCCTTTGTTAACAAACAGGGCGGGGTACAAACCAATAAATCTAGTATCTTTTTAGACGACATTGGATTAAAATATCCCCCATGGTATAAAACCATCTATTTTAGACATCTGTATTTTGAAAATTTGTATTTTGAGAATTTTTCCCGTTTTAAAACGCGAACATGTTAAAGTGCCCCAGATTAAGCGTGTCGCATCATTTTATTCGATTTATACAAATGGCGATTTTACTACATTTCCCATGATTCAATGTAACGGAAACAGGAAATACCAAGCGGAACTATGCGAAGGTAAACAAAGCTGTTAGCTTATTACGGTAGTTTGTAAAATATGTATTTTAAAGAAACACGTTTGTTTGTAAGTTTTGTAATAACAGAAAAAAATGAGAGGATTTAATTTGTGTAATATTTTTTCGCTTCACTAAAGTCCTGTTATCATGGAAATGAATATCGCTAAGAGCTAGCGTTAGCTCGCCTTCACAAATCGAATTCCATGTGCCATTAGATTTATAAGGCATTTAACTTGATTTAATAAATTAGACGCAGTTTATAGTTTAACACTGATTGTTGTCTTATTCGAGCAATTATTCTCTTTCACGTCCGACACTGACGTTTACTGGACCTTTAATGTAACCATTAGAAATAGACTTTATATCTGGATTTACGCGTTGATGTTTAATTTAACGCGTGTGGAGCGTGTGAAATCCATTTTCAGCCTTTTCTACTGTTTTCAAACCCGAATTATTCCAATTAGTGCTGACATTGGTTGTTCCCTACAATTTTTTCTTTAATGATAATAGGACCTCATATTGCCACTAACTAACTCTTCATGTCGTGTTTATTTGTTTGTGTGGGAGTCAGAATTAATTACTGATAACAGTTTTTATTCTAGGAGTCCCCTTATGAGGACAGAATAATGTCCTGAGTCCCCTGAAAACGTGTCACATCTCCTGCTGTGCCTGTCTTCCCTCTGTCCAGAGTGAGCCGGCAGCCCTGTGAGGAGGGCCCGCTGCTGGACGACCAGGAGACCGAAGGCCAGCGGCAGCTCCACAGCCTCCTGCTGCAGCAGCTCCACACTCAGGCTGACGTCGAACGGTCAGAAACTCCTTTGGATCTCCAGACGATGATTTGTTGTTGAGCTGCAACCGTATATCTTGTATTTAATTCCCAGAGCCTATTGCAGATGTACGATCATGAAAATCTCCAAATGAGCTGTTAGCGTTTTGTGTTTCCTTTTTTTCATTTCCTTCTTTTTCAGTCCACAATGATGCACAAATGATTGCATTTATTTCTGTTCCAGATGTGTAGCCAAGAAGCAGTGCTTCGCCCCGGCGACGCTCTATCGGCCATTTGGGGAGCAGGCGGCTGGAGTGAGAAGCCTGTCCCAGTTTCAGGCCCTGCAGGACGGGGAGCAGGAGCTAGTTAGTCTGCGGGAGCTGGGACTCACAGATGCTGAGATCCAGCTGTGGCTAAAGAGAGAAACATCAGAGCAGGATGAGAAGGTACAAACCTGCGCTTATTAAGGGTGCACAGCTGATCATCATGAATAATAAATACTAACGGTATCATCTAAGAAACAGCATTTCACTGTTGTCGGGAAGATTTAGACACCAGCAGACACTGGTCAGGTCCCAGTTAGAGTCCTGCATTGTAAATGTGTCAGTCTGGTTTGTGTTAACGGGATTTTTAAATGTGTTTATTTAACCACATGCTTTGTCACCACGCAGCCACACGGTGTTCATGCAGCTCCGGGTGTGAAACAACAACGTCTGCAGGTCATCAGGGACAAGATCGCAGCCCGGGCAGAGCTGCTGTCCCGCCCTCAGCGGTTTGCCACCAGCCAGCCATTATCACGCCGCGAGATGGAGATAGAACAGGCGCTTTTCCAGGGAAAGGATCGTCTCGGATTCCTCACAGCACTTTATCACAGAGGTTCAGAGTTGCCTCTATGCATGAATATTCAATAGCGTGGGTTACTATTTACACTCTTGGTGGAGTTTTTAATAAGAACATTACATATAATATCAAAAAATGAAGTCAGTGCACCTAAATTTCTCCAGAGTCCAGCTCAGAAAAAGCAGATGGAAGTTTTGTCCTTCACAGATGGAGATCACCAGAGCGGCCAGCAGGGGGATCCACCTCCTGACCCAGTAGGGTGTCTCTACAGAGACGTCCTCACCAAAGACAGACAAAATTCACCTGAAGCATCACAGGAAGAAACTAGCAGAACTGAATCTGTGCAATCAGGAGACTCCCGGAGTAGTGAAGAGACCTTCATCTATCAGCCTGAACCACAGGAGCAGAACGAGACTGCGTCACTTTCGTCTGAGTCTCAGTCGGATGTAGTTCAGGCTGGATACGACAGACCACCTCCTCCTGTTCCACGCCAGCTTAATATAAACCAACCAATCAGGAGTCTGCACGGAGCGGTGAGGGCGGGGTCAGATGGCCCGCTCACCATCACCGGGGCGATCGAGACGATCTTGGATGAAGAAATCCTAAAAAATCGTGAATCCGACGAAGGAATCCGAAGTATCCCAAGATTCCAAAAGTACCAGCCAGGAAAACCATCGAAGGTATCAACAGTTTTATCTTTTGTGTTCCCTTGTGTTCCCATGGAAACCGGGTTTTCATATTGAGCGACTGAGGTAAGTTTCCTGTCTGCAGGTCCTCTGTGTGAAGAACCTGAGCAGACAGGCCTCAGTGGCCCAGTTGGTGGCGCTCTTTTCACGGTTTGAGAGGGAGAACCGGCCCCCGGTGCTGTACCGGCTGCTGACCGGGAGGATGAGGGGCCAGGCCTTCATCACTCTACCAGGTCAGAATATGTCCCACCACAGATGAGGGGCGAGCGCAGAACGACCTTGCATCTGCGTCTGTTTGTTTTCCACAGATGTCGAAACGGCCCAGAATGCTTTGCAGATGGTCCACGGATATCGTGGCCTGGGGAAACCTTTGGTGGTGGAGTTTGGTCATGAACGACAAGAAGAGGAGAAGCAGGTCAACAGATAACGTCTCCAATCATTATGTGCTGCCATTAATTTATTTTTCTACATTAAAATATGTCACATGACTTCAGTCTTCTTCCTCATTTTTTTCATATTTCAACTAATCGTTTTATCTTTTTTATTTTTTAAATCCACTTGATTGTTGACAGTAGTTTTAAACTGGCGTCCGAAACCAGGAAGTGACTCTCAGCTTGTTGAGCTTCCTGTTGTGGCCGCTAGATGGAGACATTTAGCAACATCAGCGTTAATTTAGAAAAAAAATTAAGTTAATATTACAGAAAAATGATGCAGGAATTGTAAATAAATAAATATATATATATATACTAATTAATCGTCTCAATTGATCTATGAAAAACAAAAAAGCTACAGCAGCCTGTAAACACACCACAGAGATATTTAAAGTTGTGGGAGAAAAAGATAAGTACTGTGAATAAATATATGAAGTTAGTGTACTTTTCATTTGGGTCAACTGACCAAGTAAATCTGACCTTTGGCCTAGTGACCCCGTTGCATCAATTTAGCTTTTATTTGTTCAGTTGTGTTTGTGTTGATGTGGTGTTTGTCTTCGGTTCAGGACTCTGAACTCTCCAGTCTCCTCATAGAAGATTATTTTTGACCTGGTTTTCTCACCAGCATCATAAAAAATGTCTACTTTAGTGTTTATTGTCTGGAATTCACACAATTGTTCCATCAATTAGAGTTGAAATATCCCTTGAAATCAAATTAAAGAGCAAAGAAATGTGGAGAAAAAAATCAGCGTCAATGTTACCAACAAAGAATTTAATGTAAAGAATCTGAGAAAACAAACTTACTTCCTCGTTTTCCCCCTGATACAAACTGTAAATGAAAATCACCTAATTAAAAGGCGTTTTTCCTTCTGTTTTAATTTGTTTTGAGCCCATCTGATGATTTTAGTCCAATAAGAATAAAAACAAACACTAAATTCAGGATTTAACATGAAAACAGGATCTGAATCCAGTCAGGAACGCTGACATCTGAATTTCTATGTTTTAAACACAATATAATCATATTAAACACATTTCTTTAATCTGCTCTTGATTTTTCACACATTTCTGAAGAATCGTTTGGTTTTTCTGATTCCAAAAAGTTATTTACAGGAACAGTTGAGAATCAAGTTCTTTCATTTTCCTCCGAACTTTCTTCCTTTGAATCAATCGAAGCTGGTCGACAAACGTCGTAAAACCCGTCGTAGCGGTTCTCCCATCGACGGATGATTCTGAACCGTGGCGTTCTCCGGGTGCTGATGTTCTCCCGTGGACGGTTCCGCACTGACTTGTCCTCCGTCAGGGTTTTGTCCTCACTTTTCTCTCTTTTTGTCTTTACGTCAAACAAATGGTGTCAACTTTGGGTTGAATAAAGATTATTTGCATACAAACTAGTTTCACGGTTAAAAGTCTCAGACGTATCCTGTGATGTCATATCCTGCCGCTGCAGGCTTCTTGCCTCCTTGGTTTCCATGGAGACTGGGGTGGGAGCTGTCGCTGATAGTGCGGACCACCGCGCGGCCCCTGTTGGCGGCGCCGATGCCTCCTACCTGCAGGGTGGGGTTCCGGTAGGTCTGCGATGTGGTCCGTACGTTAGCCCCCAGCGGGTACGGATACCCGCGGCCGTTCCGCCGCCTGCCGTCGTTCTCCTCAGAGCAGGACACGCACAGCATCCCTCCTCCCAGCATGGACATGAGTGCCGACGCCAGGCCGACGTACAGACACTCCCCCAGCTCAAACTTCAGGCTGGAAGGTAAGTCCGGCCGGTAGAAGGTCTGGACCACCTCGTGAGTGGTCCACGCCACCGGTATAAGCGACAGGAAGCCCGCAGTGAGGAATAAGCCCCCGCCGACGCCGGCCACGCGACCCTTCACTGCGCCCAAACCCTCCAGGCAGACGGTGCACTGCATCCCCAGGACAGCCAGAGCGATGGCGAGGATGGACAGCACCAGCGAGATGACCATAAGCGCCCTGGAAGCCTGCATGTCGGAGGGCAGGGCCAGCATGGAGTTGTAGGTCTCGCACTGGAAGGCGCCGGTGCTCTGGTACACACACTCCATCCACAGGCCCCTCATGTTGCCCACCGCCGTCACGATGTTGGAGCCGATGTGGGCAGAGATCTGCCAGTAGGGCAGCACGGTGGAGACCATCGTTCCCAGCAGCCCGAACAGACCCAGGAAGAATCCCATCAGCTCCAGAGCTGCTGATGCCATGGCAACTGCTGGGAGGGGAGTGCAGGTAAATGGTCAGCTTCCTTCAGGCTGGCATCATCTGAGCTTTGATGTCGCCAGGTTGTATCCCAGAATTCCAATTTAGGTCCGTTTTAATTTTAAATGTGAAACCCTAACGACTAACATGGAAAAGCAGCTCTTTGATTTCTTAAACTTCAAAGAGATCGTTCCGAAGTGCAGCGCAGCAGATGGAGAGTGAAGGGTTAACGTAACGCATCTGTAAGAACCTCAGAAACACCTTTGTGCCTCACCTGAGGGTGAAGTTGTGAGGTGGAGGTGGAGAAACTGTAGCGACGACACCAGCGTGGTTCCACTCAGCTGCTTCGCCACAACGGTTCTGGCTCAGGAACGTTTTCCTCGTGTTTTGTCTGAATCCGCGTCCTCAGACGTCAGCTTCTCCAGAACTCCTCTGACGCTCCGAAATCTTCATCAGGCTGTTGGAGATGAGAGCTGCTCCGGGTTTGTTCTGACAGGTTCTAGTCCAGGATCCTGCCCGCGTTGAGAGCGACGCCGTCAGACGCGTGTGCATCGTCCAGCAGGTTAATCATTGTCTCGTCGGTCATTTCCCCCCGAAACAGCAGCAGAATCCTGCAAAGAGCAAACGGTGGGCGGAGGAAGAGCATGAATATTTCAGCATTGTTGTTATTACTCAGAGTGAAAATGTTTAATTCAGGAAGTGTCGTTTGAATACAAAGGGCCCCAAACAGCAGCTTTCCTTTCATGGTGCTGCTCAAGTGTGAAGCAATCCTGAAAAATCCCCTTTCTTGGTGATTTAATTAAAGCGGTCCGAAGAACCAATCAGGAAAGAAAAGAGTTCTGAGGTTTTTTTTTCCTTTCACAACCCAGATTTCACCAAAACGTTTTGCTGGCGTCTAAACTGAGACCTGAGATTTGGGTGGAAACAGCCAAAAACAGCTTGGGATTTCTAAAGTTCATCCTAGTTCTGATCCATTCAATTTTTCTATGTTTCGGGTTTTCAGAGAGTAACGACGTTCAAGTCAGTGTTGCTTGAATAACTGATGTAGAAGAGATGGAACAACAGAACCTTCAATTCTGATTATGCAGAGCTGGAACCAGAACATCAGAACCACTGACGTTCCACCTGACCTGCTCTCAGAACCCGGGTCAAAGGCCACGTTTGACAGTAAACACGATGGGTTCGCACTGTCATCACGTCCTATCTTAAAAACCTGACCCCGTCCATACAAACGCCAAACCACAAACACATACCATGTGACTGCAGGTAGCCCCGCCCCCTGGTGTCATCACAGCCTCCCAGGGTGTCTCTGTGGGTGTCCGTCGTGTTCCGCCGCTTGTGCTCCCAAACCAGCGGCCTGCGGTTCCTAAAACCTTCCACCCAGCAGCGCCAGCTCCATAATGGGATTATGATGTAATCCGGCCATTTTCCAAACGAGAAGTGAAGTGAGAGGGCAACGTCCACGTTCCCAGAAACACTGAGCCATTATTAAATTCCACACTGAGCCTTTATCCACTGGGTCAGGCCAGCACAGACCCGCCGGCGCACCACAAGGCCAGCAGTACGTGGACATTTGGACTAATCTGGACAGAAAGGAAAGGAAAAGCTTCGGAAGTGTGACAGGAAGCATCTGATCAGCGGTCAACTGTTCCAGGCAACGAAGTTGCTGTAATTCAGCATCTGCTGATAGACAGGAGACCAAAAACAACCTACATTTGGATCGGCTGCTTCGTGTTTAATTATTACAGAAACAAATGAATTATTAAATCAAACCATCTGAAACAACTGCAGCTTTTTTTTTTTGTTGGTTTCTGAATAATAAAATCAAAAATTTAATCTGGGGCTCTAAGGAAGGTGTGATTCTCATCTTTGTCGATAGGTGGCAGTACAGAGGCGAGCTGACGCGTCTTCAGAAGACGTTTAATAAGTGATTTGAATCCTAATAAAGAAACTTTAGAGAGTTTGAATAAAGTTATTTGATCTTGTGTATTTTTTTTGGGGGGGGGGGGGGGGGGGGGGGGGGTTGTTTCTAAAATGCGCATTTGTATCAAGTTAACCGGTTACATCAGCTGGTCGGACGTCAATTATTCATTTCTGAGAGTACAGCGACCCCCCGCGTCAAGGACGTATAATTGCACCCTGTAACATAAAAACTGGTCTTTGTTGGGGATTTTTGTTATGGGAAGCGGAAAGATAAACATTTAAAAAGTGGAGGCCAGTTGTTCAGCTATGATCATAAATATTATTCAAAACAAATCATGTTCTTCCTGTGGTGCCCACATGTCCCAGCACTCAAACTGGACCTGACTGGTGTGACGCCATTTTTTCCCTGTTTGTGCACAATAAGCATCAACTGTACCAAAGTCAGTTTTTAAACTAAACCTAAAGTGCTGACAAAACAACTCTAGTGATTCTGACAGCTCTGATGCAGTTGTTGACCTGATATTTGTGTGTTTCGGGATGTCTGCTAGCTTCGCTTAGCTTAGCTTAGCTCACATCAAATGTAGCCCGTATATTTATAGCCACGAGGTGTAGAGCGACGTTTTATGTGCGTTTAAGTTTATCTGGAAACTTGACATTTACTGGACCAGTTGTATTTCCTAGACTCTAGTTGGTCCCTGAATGCATTACTTTCGTGCTAGTTACAGTAAACTGGGACTCGTCCGGTCTCACACGAGGCGACCGGTCCGTCAACAAACCGGAAACTCGGAAAATATGGACGCTAGATATCTTCGTTGAATAAAAACATAATTGATTAATTTTGGTCCTCTCAGTCTGCTGTAGATTAAAACTCGTTTGGTTTAAAAGCTCTCCATTCTAGAATGTATATATTTTAAAATATTTCAAAAACTTTTTTTTTATATTAAATACAATTTATATTAATTTATTGGTAATTTAAAACATTGGCTGCCTTTTTTCATCCATTCGGCTATGTAAAAATTAAAATTTCCTTCCAATAATGCCCATTTTCCTCCTTAATTTCTCTGTTGGAGGCTTTTCCCTGCAGTGAATTCACTTTAGTGTTAAATTGCGTTTTAATGTTTAAAATACGTTTGTTAATTTAACTACTGGTGCCGAAGGTAAAAGCTTCCCAAATGTATCGTAAATGTTTTTAAGCCCCGGTGAGAAAGGTCAGCGTGTTGGCTAAAACTCTCAGTAAAACCTAAATCCGATGAAGTTTGGTGGGAGTCCGCCGCTGGGAGAGGCTCGTTGTCTCTCGTCGGTGCCCCTGGAGGCTGCGTCCCGACCCCTTTGTTCAGTCTCGCCGGTGGGTTGAGTCACGGGGAGGCTGAGCTTACCCGACAACCACACTGCTGTCTGCGGTGCAACACCGACAGCGCCGAGCTCAATCTTCCGCCTCTTTTAACCCAAAAACGCAGTTTCTTATGCGCGGCGGTTCCGCGTCGGACCCAGTCTGCCGCCGTCGGCGCTTCTGTTCGGACTCTCTGCGTCCACGTCGCAGCTGCTCCGGTTATCTTCCTGTAAATGACCCGGCAGGCTAACAGTTAGCCGGCGCCGGTTGTTGCCATCCTCCTCCCGGATCCACGCTGCTGCTGCTGACTCTGCCTCCCAGCTTCTGCTCAGCATCCATATTTGCATCCAGGGAGTGGCAGCCGACAACCGCCCTGCTCTCCGCCGACAGACGCAAACTTGGCCGGCTGTCGGACACCCCTCGGGCGGCGGTGATTTTGCGTGAGTATCGCTCACTGATTGTTGAATATTTGGGGTTTTATGGGGGTTTGGAGGGGAGGACGGCGAGTGTGGAGCCACGCTGCCGCAGTCACTACAACAATGGACCAAACCGGCTGCTTCTGTCTGAGCTGCGCGTTTCTCGTCATTTCAGCCGCTTTTCTGGAAAAATACTGACAGAAACGACAAAAACGGACAGAAGAAAGAGCCGAGACTGGATTCTCAGGCCTGATTTCTCACTTCAGCTGCGGGGAAATCATCCCTGTCGACCTGCTGTTGCAGCTAAAACCCTATTTGATTTATTTCTTCTCCTTTTGCTGTGCAGATTGTGGCTGAAATCGGCCCGTTCGCGTAATCCAGCGGTTCCAAAGCCCCAGACAGATGTGCTGGTTATTGAATGCATGAGCGGAATTGTGTCTTCTGGGTGGTTTGGGGCCACGGTTTTGTAGGCCAGGCTCCACTTTGACAGTCTGTGTTGCCTTGTCATGATTTTCTCCATTAACCAGCTGAAATGAGGTGAACTCGCTGCAGCTGTGTTATTGACACACTTCTAGAGCTTCCTGTCCAGATGTTGGTCTTCTTCTACCCAGTCCTGAACCTCCAGTAACACTTAAGGCAACAAGATCCGATTTCGCACTTAAATGCTCCAATTTCACTTTGATCTTTAAAGTTCGAGAGATTTTTGGGAGCCACATTAATGTAAATGACAAGAGAAGAAGAGTTTGGGACGTTAAATTGCGTCCAACTGTTCACCAGGAAGAAATCCAGCTGCTTTATGACACCTTTCTACTCCTTAAGGTTTCCTTGTTGCTGGTTGAACTCTGTAATTTCCCTGACCAGCAGGTGACGTACAAACGCGTGACGTGGCCTCCGTCTCCGCTCTGTCCTCCTACTCTCAGGGTCATTATGGGATCTGTTTACAGCAACGTTCCCAGTTGAATCCGGCTACGTAGGAGAGAGACAACGGAAAAAAACGACCCTTTTTTAAACAGTTTCCAGATCAACGTGGCTGGTTTACTTGGTTTGGAGGTTTAGCCTCACCTGAGGACATCTGAGACACTGAAAACCAGGACAGTGCTGCTCCACACCAGCAGGGGGCGATAGTTTTTGTATGTAGTCCACCACGATGCGAAGACCTGTGCACGTATTTATCATCTTATTGGATGTCAACGTATTTAAATATTTAAGCAAGCTGACGACAGTTACTCACTTGAGCGGAGGAGATGTTAGCATTTAGCAACGACTTTTAACCTTGTGAAGAGGATTTCAGCTGAGGAATTATCAGTGAAGGTTCAACAGTTTGGTAAAATATGGGTGATTTCATGTCGAGGTTAAAGTCCTCCGGTGGAGGAACATCACAGGACGGGCTGCGATCATACGCGTTATTGATCTGTCATCCTTTAATATCCTGCTTTTATCCCTCCATTAGATGAACATGGAGATCGGGAGCCACCTCCTCCACGTCTAGTCTGTGATCTGTGATCTTCCGCTGGCCCTGGGCTCCGACCTCCTCCGTCCTGCTACTGTAGAAAAAAACATGCTGAAGTCCAGTGGACTGAAAATCCCCGGCCGGGGGCCCAAACATTCCAGCCCGATGGGGAGAACCTCCGCTGGTGGAACGTCCAGCCCCGTCGTCCCTAAAGACAGTAAGGACCCGAGGAGCTAATGTGACTGGTTTGTTCCGTGTCCTCAGCGGAGGTGGTTTCTTCCGTTTGTGTTGGTGACTCAGGAGAACGCAGCTGTGTCTAGTTACGCAGGACGTCTCCGCTACGACCAGTTAGCATCTGAAAAAACAAAGATGCCTCTGGGTGCGCTAACGAGGGTTCCTGTTGCGGCACGCACCGGGGATTGCGTTAGCATTGTTGCACCACTACCACCGCGCTTAGACGTGTGTTAAGACGTGTGCTCTTCTATCTGCATAGCGGCAGCGGTTTAAAAAAAAAAAAACCCTGCCTTTAACAGGCTGAAATCAGTTTAGACCCCGTTGTTGTTTATACGAAGAAATCAGTGAATTTCACTGATATGAGCTCTGATCTAGTGTTGCTGTCGGGACGTAAACAGGAAGTTGATAACTGCTAATGCTAGCTGCCGCCCGAGGACGACTGGCTGTGGTGTGAAATGCGACGCGGCGGCGCTCCGACTCCTCGCTATCAGGCGTCTGCCTTTGGAGATTAAACAGGAAGTGGTGAGATTGGTGAGCGCATGCGTGACTCAGCGTTTTCATCTCCGATCCTTGTGAGAAGGGTGGAAAAGGGCAGAAACTTCCCGGTCAAGCTACCGGGAATCCCGCCGTTAGCTAAAGCGCGCCAGCGTGAACACCTCTTAAATGACTCACAGCTGTTTGCTGGTCCGACTCCACGTGACGGCCTCGACCTCGTTAGTTCTGCTGAATTACATCAGAAGAATGGAGGCCTGTTAGCATCAGAGTGTCCGTGGAGGCTTTTATCTGAGGCGGCTGAAGTGTGTCATGGTTCACGTCCAGGGAGGAATTTGACAGGAGCAACGGGGGAGAGCCGGAACGCAGGAAGTGTTTCCGTTACTGGACCTGAGAGGCGCCGTCAGCAGCCACATTTCGCTGCATCCTCCCGCTGGATCGCCCCCCCCCCTTTAATCTGAGCAGAAGCTCTTTTTTTCTCTCCACCTGTGACGCTGCAGATTCTGAAATGATCCTGAACTGCTCTGCTCAGCAGATTAACAGTTGATCTCCTCCGGTTGCTCGTGGGCCTGTGGGAATGCGTGTTTGTTGCTCTTCCCTGCTGATTTATGAGGTCATCCACTCACATCCTGTTTGGAGATCCACAGCGATGACGCTCACTTTTGCTTCCTGGTTCCTCTGACCGGCGGGATTATTTTCCCAACCCTCGTCACTTTTTTTTTGCTCCGATCCACAAACAAACTCAGAATTTAACCTGGTTTTCTCCGCTCGCTGCGTAAAGCAGCCGACCGAGGGAGGAACCGGCTTCTCCAGAGGGTTATTTTCATCTGAACGGCCTCCTGACCTCAGAGCCTGACCTCAGGCTCCTGGTTGTTGGTTTTGGCTGGAAGGCTGGTGGTGGGAGGCCTCCGTGTCTGGAGCTTGGCAGAGTTTAGTGAATTAAAGGAGTGAAAACAACAAGGAGCCAGTTAGAAGAAGCTGCTGGAAGCTTCTTCTAGCTCCCGTCTGGTCCCACTGTGTTGCTGCCTCAGAGTTTCTGACTTTAATACTGTCTTTGCTGAGCTAATACGAGGCTAACTGCAGCTGTGCTAACAGAACGTAGCATGGGAAGATCTGTAAGTGCGTGCAGAACGTTGATGTAATCACAGCTGTCCTGCCGCCTGGGGGGGGGATCTTTACCTGGATCGTGATCTTTTAAAAACGACCCTCTGTTGTTCAGAGACACAGAATCAGCCTCACGATGGACCCTGCGAACATCATGAATGAACAGTCCAAACGGAGAGACGAGGGGTGAGACGAGGGGTGACGGGGTGAGCTGGGGGGGGGGGGGGGCAGCTCTGGAGGCCTCATTGTGCAGCCCTGATGAATGGTGGGATTCAGATGGTGGTGGGAGGTGTCCGTGCACAATAGTCCAAGTAAGGGTTGCGTGTTCCCCTCGCTCGACCGTTGCCCCGGCAACCCAAATCATGGGTCGGTTCAGGTTTTTTTTAAAAATACCTCCCCGCGTCCGCCGGCCAGGATCACAAGTTGCTGCGGCTGAGGCGGCGCTCTGCACAAAACGACGCTTGTTTTGTGTCTGAGCTCGCCGCTCCTGTAGCCGCGTATCAGAAAATACGGATTGCGGTTAAAAATAAGCACAAAGCACTGAAATAGTTCAAACGAGACATTTATCAAACCGGAGAGGCTCCTCCAGCTACATCAGACGCTGGCACAGTTTAAAACTAACCCAGATAAGCCTTCCACCCCCTGTGGCGATTCTAGGTACTGCATGACACCCTTAAACCAGAGTCAAATCGGCTTCAGACGTCTCGTTAGCGTGATTGTTCTGGGCTACATCTGCATTACTGCTGCTGTGGGTGGAAGTAATGATACAGCTGTGCATCCAGCTGCAGGGAGCATCGCAAACAGGTCAGAGCCAGACAAGGTTACCCGCGATGCTAATGCACCATGACAGCGCACCCCGGAGTTAACCAGTGACCCGTTTACTCCTGTTATGATTATCAATAGCTTTTTGACTGACCGATGCGACCACTTCCTCTTCCGATAAGTTGGCAGGGATAAAATCAGTTCCAGTTTTCATTTCAAAATAAAAGTTTTTACTCTCGGTGAAAACGCACGCCGGTGGAACCTGACAGTTAGCGTAATTAGCTTTAGCCAGCGCAAACAGTTCAGCCACCGCCGATGAGGCTGCGTCCTACGGAAAAACTCACATTTATTCCAAAACCTCATCTGCGAGGGCCCCAAAAATGAGCAGTTTTCTCTTGAAAAGCCCCTTCTGAAGCGGCATTTGCTGCCAAACGCGTCTCACATGGCAGCATATGGGAGCAATTGAGGCAGAAAGTCCGACCAATGAGGCCTGCGGCGCCCCGGGCGCTCTCCGAGGGTGTCGGCGAGCCGATCCTGGCATCCGCCGTCCCCGCACACAAACGCAGGCTTTTGCTGGCAGCACGGTGCAGCAGACCGCATGCTAATGCTGCCTGCTCCGTTTAGAGGCCGCGGCGGTGGAGGAAAACAAAGATCATCTATCGGGCTAACGGGCACCTTCACAGGCGGCGTGATCGCCGGCCCGTCTCTGACCCAGATGAAGAGGAATGGACGTGATGAACTGATGAGACTTTTCCCCCACCGTTATTTATTTATTTGTGTGTGTGTGTGTTTCTGCAGGTTGTCCCCTCAAACCCACAACTCCCACCAAACTCTCCGAAGAGGGCGACGACATTTTAGGGGATTACGCCGTCGGCGAGCAGGTCTGGGTCAACGGCGTCAAACCGGGGGTTATAGCGTACCTGGGGGAGACCCAGTTCGCCCCTGGACAGTGGGCGGGGGTGATACTCAACGACCTAGTTGGCAAAAATGACGGCTCAGTGGGAGGAGTGCGCTACTTTGAGTGCCAGCCCCTCCAGGGCATCTTCACCCGGCCCTCCAAGCTCACCCGGCAGCCCATCGGCGAGGGGAGCGACAGCCAGTCCACGGAATCATTGTCGGTTCAGAATCAGGCTCAACAGGGCGGCGGCGGCGGCGTCCCCCCCGGCCAACGGGTGGTGGTGCCCCTCAGAGAGGGTCTGCTGAACAGCGCGGTGAAGACGGGAAACGAGTCGGGGTCCAACATGTCCGACAGCGGCTCGGTGAAGAAGGGTGGCGACAAAGACCTTCGTGTTGGAGATCGAGTTCTGGTGAGTCGAACAGCCCAAAATCTCTGGGATCAACGTAGAACGAACACGCCGGCATGACGTCGCCACCGGCCTCGAAGTTACAGGCGCTTCCCGCCATTGAGCTAAGCTGTTAGCGTTAGCGTCAGCTAACGATGCTCCCGAGGTTGGAACGCGACAGCGCCGCAGTTTAGCCGGCAGCGTCCCCAGATAATCACGTAGAAGCTTTAATCTTCGGCACACGGGATGATTTTACCTTCCCCCTGAATGTCCAGCGTCACCGTTTTTGTCCGCCAATCTCCCGCCGAGGGTCACGTTTCTGTCCATTACTGACGGACGCCGGGGACGGTTACATCAGATCCTCCTGGAGGGTCAATAAAATCACTCTGGGTCACTTTCAGCACTTAAGAGCCGAGACGCCGTCGCTGACACATTGATCTGTTTCCAAAAGCCGAGTCCCTGTGATCCATCTGCGCTCCTGCTGGCGGCGCCTCCGGAGGAAACGCCGTCCCGTCTGTACGTTGGCTGTACGGTCACGCACGGAAGAACGGCGCCCTCGGGATAGCGTTGGCGAGCAAGAGGAGGTTCTCAGAGGACGCTTTTTTGACCTCGGCACGCCTTTGACCTGGCGGCGTGGAAACTCGCCTCCGCCCTGGCGTGCAACCGGAGGCGGTAATCAGAGAGCTGATGGCGTTTGGATCTGCTGTGAAAGCAGATCTCCTGTGGATCATAGTGTGAAGGATCCTGAGAGCTGGTTCAGCGGGTGGCAGACAGGGGGCGCTGTTCTGTGACAAACCTTCACCTCAGATCCATCAGGATCTTCCCCTCATATACACGATGTCATTCTTGAAGTTCTGTTCAGCACAGCGGAGCCACTGGTTCCACTGGAACCACTGGTGCCAAGTGGATCAGCTGCCGTCCGTGAGGTCATTATTTCAGTCCGGACCGGCGTCATCCAGCCAGCCGGAACGCCGTTTCTGCCTCCGAGGAAGATGGGACGGAGCCCAAACATCTGCGGATCAAAGGAGATTAAAGTCTCTCCTCACGTTAATGAACCTGAGCTCCAGACGGACTTTTGATCCCATTTTTAATCTGAATGTTTTAATCTGACTCAAATTTCCCCAGTAAACTGAAACACGAGTGTGTGTGTGTGTGTGTGTGTGTGTGTTCAGGTCGGCGGCTCCAAGATGGGAGTCATACGCTACATAGGGGAGACCGACTTCGCCAAGGGGGAATGGTGCGGCGTGGAGCTGGACGAGCCGCTGGGCAAGAACGACGGGGCGGTCGCTGGGACCAGGTAAACACACGCCTGTTTTTCCACCTTTGTGAGGACTCCCGCTCCAGGACGACCTCCCGGAGCCGTTGCCGACCTCGATGAGCCTCAGCTTTTCCTCGCCGTCTCTCTCAGATACTTTCAGTGTCTTCCCAAGTTCGGCCTGTTCGCTCCCGTCCACAAGGTGATCCGCATCGGCTTCCCCTCCACCAGCCCGGCCAAGGCCAAGAAGAGCAAGAGGATGGCCATGGGGGTGTCGTCGCTGGCCCACAGCCCCAGCAGCTCGTCCATCAGCTCCGTCAGCTCGGTGGCGTCCTCCGTGAGCGGGCGGCCGAGCCGAGCCGGCCTGGTGAGAGAGCTTTTGTTCCTCAGCAACAATTATGAACCCTGAATGTTGTTTCTTCTTCTTTTAAACCAAACAAAGGCAGTTCTCCATACAAAACACAAAGAGACGTACAGATGACGTACGAGTACGTAATATTCCCGAAACACTACCCGCCTGCCAACATTTATTTCTTGATTCTGTCATTAAATCATAGACGAGACGCCGCAGATCAGAGGAAAGCTGTCAAATGCCGCCATCTAGTGGCCAAAGACGAGTGATGCGCCTGTTATGTGTGGACAGGGCAGATCACGTTTAGGCTGGATCTTTAAATATGTCTGACCGTGGAATCACCTCCACATCAACAAGAAATAATCACGTTTGACGTTTCTTCTTCTCAGCTGACGGAGACGTCGTCACGCTACGCTCGTAAGATCTCTGGCACCACGGCGCTGCAGGAAGCCCTGAAGGAGAAGCAGCAACACATCGAGCAGCTGCTGGTCGAGCGCGACCTGGAGCGGGCCGAGATGGCCAAGGCCACCAGCCGCATCGTGGAGGTGGAGAAGGACCTGAGCGTCCTGAAGACGCAGCACGTACAGGTGAAACAGAGAGGACGTGAAGGCGTGAGCGGCGGTGTCCTAAATGTAAACGCGTGTGTCCTCCACAGTACGTCGCAGAGAACGAGAACAACCTCCTGCAGGTCCGAGGTGTGTTGGCCAGCGCTCAGAAAGACAAGCAGGAACTGGCCAATCAGCTGGAAGAGGAGAAAAGGTGCGCGTGACATCACAGTGAAACTTTAAAGATCGCCTTGGGTGTGTTGTCGCCCCCTGGCGTTCACTCATGGTACTGCACTGTTCTCCAGGAAAGTGGAGGATCTGCAGTTCAGAGTGGAGGAGGAATCCATCACCAAAGGAGACCTGGAGGTACTGATCTTCATTATTGATCACTCAACAAGATCTATAGTGGAATAAAATGCCTTCAGTTCTCTCCTAAAGGTGCAGACGCTCAACGATCTTCACGGGTTTTTTTCAGTAAACCTGAATTTAAGATTTGTATCAAATGATGCTGCAGGTGTGATTTAACAAAACTAAAAGTTCTCCAACTGGACGGCGTCGGGGCTGTAATCTCCTGCGGCGCTCGTCCTCAAAACGAGGACGTTTGTATTCCCAGGTTAGGGCAGCGTAAATTGTGGAACGTTTGCAGTAAGATCTGCTTCTGCCAACAGGGACGAGGTTCTAATGAGGCGGGTTCCGTGAGGTGGGGTCAGAGAACCAAGGTGACCAAAGCAAACGGGTTTGATCTTGATGTGCTGACGACCTGTCCTTGACCTTGAGGACATTAACCTTGCATCCTCGCTCTTCTCTCTGGTGTGTCGTGCTCTTCGGGAACCAGTGAGGAACTCTGGTGGATTCTTCTCCCAGAGGACTGAACTGATCACATGATCTCGCTCTCTTTCTCTTCTTCTCTGACTCGTCCATGAGTGTTTGGACTTCTCAACGTTTGCTCTGCTTGTAGATGACCAGAGAATGACTCCTCTCCTCTCACTCCTCTGCACGTTCTGAGCGTCGCAGGTGTTTGGACAGTGACGCGCCAAACCGTCGCCTGGTTCTTTAGGTTATCCTCTCTGGCGCCGCCTGACCTGTGACCCCGTGACCACTACTTCCTGTTGCGCAGCAATGTCGTCTCCATCCCCCCCCCCCACCCCCGATTGGCTGAACAGCGCAGCAGGAAGGTTGAAGGTTCAAACGTTTTCGGGCCGTTTCCCACCTGAGGTGTCGCAGGAACGAGGGCGTGAATGCTGCGGCGTTCCGGTGGGCGTGGCCTAGATCGCGCTGGACGCGAGGGCCGGGACGCTCCCGCAGGTATGCGGTCCTCGGCTCTGGTGCGGGACGCGGCGCGGTCTCAGGCGTGAGGAGCCGGAGCGGGTCACTGTCCACATACGCGGCGCCGCGTTTAGACGTTCTCCGCCTTCCTCCTCTGCTTCCGCCTTCTGACGTCAGAATTGTTCTGCTCCGCCGGCCGTGTCCAACCTTCCATGACCACTCTTCTTCTCTCCTGAGCAGCAAACCACAGTGGAGGAGCAGAGCCGCATCATCCAGCTGGAGGAGGAGCTCGGCCTCCGTAAAGCCGAGATCCAGAAGCTTCAGGCCCGACTCGGAGGAGCCGACGCCCAGTCGGAGTCTGTCCGCCGTGAGCCGATGAAGGAGAGCGGCGAGCTTGGAGAACAGCGGGAGACGGCCCTGGCGAGCCAGCGGGAGGTGGAGGCGCTGAAGGTGACGGTGGAGAGCAAGAACCAGGAGATCAGTGACATGAAGCTGAAAATCCAGCAGGTCTCCAAGGAAAACATGGAAATGATGGACATGTGGAAGGTATCTGCTCTTCTTCTGCCTGATTTTAGGGAAAGATGGAGAAGAAAAGCATCTCCTCCGCCCCCTGCTGGCGGCTGCAGACTCCGTTTAGGCCAGACTTGGTTCTTCTCAACACTATTCCATCAGATCCACCTGGTTTACTCTGATAACCTTCTCCCTCCTCAGGGTAAATTTGAAACTTTGGTGAGCGACCATCAGCGATCCATGGAGGAGCTGAAGGTCACTCTGAACAGCAGCCCCACGACACCGGCTGGCCAGGAGCCGGACGCCCAGGAGCTGAAGGCCACCCTGGAGGCCCTCAAGATGGAACATCAGCTGGAGATGGAGAACCTGAAGGCCAAGCACAAGATTGAAGCGGCCCTGCTGACCAAAGAACGAGAAGACCTCAGCACTCGTCTTCAGGAGCTGAAGGAGCAGCTGGCTGATCCCAACCAGGCTCGGAGGTCCGAACCAGAAGCCAGGAGCGGGAACCAAGCCCTGGAGGAGGTCAGCGAGAAGCTTCAGAAGGCCGAGCGAAGAGCCGCGGAGGCGGAGCAAGTGGAGGCGGAGCTGCGGCAGAAGCTGGAGCTTTCAGAGAAGAAGATGGTGGACTACGGGTCCCTGCAGAAGGCCCAGAGGGAGAGCCAGGAGGAGATCCAGAAACTGGAAGAGAAGCTGAGGGTGACGGCAAACCAGCTGCAGGCCGTCCAGGCCGACCGCTACAGCTCCCAGGACGCTAACGTGAGAACCGACCAATCGGGAAGCGGCTTCGAGTGCGGCCGACCTTCTAACGGCTCGTCTCTTCTCCAGGTGATAGAGGACAACGAAGTCTCAGAGGAGAAGATGAAGCTCAAGCAGAGCGTAGAAGGTATTGTCATGGCTACCGGTACCAGGGAGGGGGCGGAGTCACCGGGGAGGCCGCGTCACCGCCGCCCTCGTTGATCATTTCTCTTGTCGCAGAAACGATGGAGAAGTTGCAGAAGCGGGAGAAGGAGGTCTCGGCTCTCACGTCTCAGGTTGAAGGCCTCAAATCCCAGCTGGCAGGTAAACGCCGTGATGTCATCGGTCACCTGACCTTCTGACAGGCCTCACCAACGCCGCTGTGCTTCTCAGTTCTGGAGGGGAAAGTTCGCTCTGGGGAGAAGAAGGCCGAAGCGCTGGCGAAGGAGAAGGTACGCATGGAGGCGGAGCTGGAATCCATGACCAGGAAGTCCCATGATGCCTCTGGGCAGCTGGTCCACATCAGCCAGGAGCTGCTGAAGAAAGAGAGGTACGGAGACGCTGGCTAACGCTGGCTAACACGCTAACCTCTGCAGCTCTGATGGAACTTCTGGTTCTTCTGAAACCAGGAGTCTGAACGAGCTGAGGGTGCTGGTGATGGAGTCCAAGCGCCACTCGCGGGAGCTGGAGAAAGACCTGGCCAGAGACGTCCACAAGGCCGAGTGGAAGATGAAGGAGCAGAAGCTCGAGGACGACATCAAGACGCTGCGCGAGAAGCTGCTGCTGCTGGTGAGCGTCTGCATTTGTTCTCCGCTGTTCTTTTAGACCACGTTTGTGCCTCCGAACCAGAAGCCGAAACGCATCACTTCCTGCCTCCAGGATCGAGAGAGGTCTTCTCCTGACCACCGGCGCTACTCCATGTTGGAGCCGTCAGCGCTGGATTCGGAGATGAGCCGCCTGCGCCAGCGTCTGCTCAGCACCGAGGACGCCCTGAGGAACGCCTTAGAACACAACCAGCAGGTGGACCAGCTGGTCCAGGCCATGAGGAGACACCCAGAAAAGAGCCCGGTAACGCTGGCGGGTGGCTGGAAAAACACGGAAGGACGATCCACTCACATCCCATTCATGCTAAGCTAACACACGCTAGCTGTTTTTGCGTTTACAATGCTAATGTTTTCGCGTTTACAATGCTAATGTCGTCACACGGTTGATTGCAGCGCATTAAAACATTTGTTCACTGTTCCTGCATTGTAGCGTCGCTGCCATAATTGTGGCTAAATCCGGCTAACGCTTGTTTTCAGGTGCGCGGCGCGAACTCCGCTAACGGGATCCATCACCAGGAGACCGACGGTCCTCGTGAAGTTGGTATTTCACCGTCTTTGACCGCGTTTGGACGCTTTTCTTGAATGTCCGGACTAACGTCCTGGTTTTGTTTCTGGCGCAGGAGCAGCACTGATGTGAGCTTGAGCGAGGGGGCGGGGCCTGAGGCGCATGGAGGCGGAGCCTCCGGTGAGGAGGAGGCTTCAGTATAAAAACCAAAAGAGCCGATCTCAGCGAAGAACTATGTAAAGAATGTGGGAACGCTGGAACCTTCCTGAGAACGTTTCCGGACATCCCCGCGGACTCCGTGATGGAGGAACCCGAAGAACCCAGCCTCCACGCTCTTGTTTTATTTATTGTGATTCTCAGCTTTTGTAAGGAACCGCAGTGACGGAACGCCGGCGCCGGCCTGGGAACGCCGCCACGCCACCATAGTAGTGTCTGTAGAGAGCAGCTGTCCAGTGTTCACTCTTCTGAGGTTCTGGAGTATTAAAGAACCGTTCTAACGTTGATGTTCTCCTGCAGGTTCTTTAGTTTTCACCTTTACTGACTTTTAAAAAAAAAAAATCAGAATTCTGAGGAGAAGAAATTTTAGACTTTATCCGCCAGGTTTGAGTGTCCAAATGTTCTGATCCGAGCCGTGGGACCGGATCTAACCACATCCTGTGTTTGTCCTGGCCTGGTTCGCTCATTCTGAGCAGGTCGGGTCAGAACCGTGTGCTCTGGTTCTGACCCGGGCCCTCTCGTTCTCGCTGATGATGAAACCAAGAAGGTGCATTAATGGATCTAAAACGGATCCAAAACTTCGCCCCTCCGCCTGCGGGATCCGATGGGTCCGGTTAGCCGCCGCTGATGCTCAACATTCCCTGAGACCCGGTTCAGGTCCCGGTTGTCCCGTCCGTGTCTTTGCACCACAACATCTGGCCACATCTGGATTTGCTGATGTTGGAACTGTAAAGTCTTCCACTCTGATCCGAGCTCCTTCTAGGTTGCTGTTGCTCTTTATTTTATTTTATTTGGGGGGTGAAGATGATGCGGGATTGACTCATTAAATATTAACGAGGCAGAAACATCTGGTGGTCTTTTATTTCATTCATCTCTGAGGACGGGGGTCCAGATTTTGGGTTTAAATCCCGAGCTTTCTTCTGGGTTTGGTTTCGAATCCACCCAGAACCGATTCAGGATCAAACAGATGTTTGTTGTTGGAGATTTGGGATTTTCAAACTCCGGATTTTCCTTTTTTCCCAAATCCAGGATGCGTCTGCAGAGCTTCCAAAACCCGGAGTGGAAATCTGGAGCGGAGTGGACCGAACCAGACTTTTGGGCTCTGACCTTTAGTCCAGATTGATCAGATTATTTTTAGATCGCCCGAGCGACGCACAATAACGCGCACGCACATTTGCCGCTATAGAACAGCTAAATAATTCCGGATTTCTTGATCCTTAAACCTCCATCTAGGAGATTACTGGAGATTAGAGGGGGGGCGGGGGGTCCAAAAGTGTCGGTTTCTGACACGATTCTGCCAAATATTCTGCGTAAATGTTGCTTTTTGGGCTCAAATTGTTCCCAGAGGCCCTTTTTTTCCCAGAGGTTCTTCCCTTAATCCTGTATGTAAATGGCAGCCAATAGATGCTGTTGTTGAGCTGGGCTGGGATTAGCAGGAGGCGAATGAGTTTCAATTTTACTGGATTACAGAACAAAGAAAGGGGGAAAGGGACACCGGACCGAGTTAAGGGGGAAAAACAGGAATAAACTGACTTTAAACAGCGGGGCAACAGTGCGGGGAAGCAGCCGTTGGAGCCCACGTCGAGATGTTCCAGATTACGGTGGTTTAGCGGACGGCGCGGCGACATTGTGGATGGGAATTGCGACCGTTTCTGATGGATTAAAACGGGGAATAAACCTATTCCGGGATTGACAGCAGCAACAAGGCTATTTAATCGCTAATTAAGGTGGGACTTCGCAACCTCCTTCGGCGCACTCGGGCGCTTTAAACGCGTGCGTTAACGCGGCGCGCTGTTGTTTTTGGATCCGCGAATTCAGAAATTAGAGATTAGAAGCTAATTTCTGGTGGGGGGCGGCTGATGGCAGTGCTAGGGCTAGCCAGCTAAAGAGGCTAACACCGTGAAAAGCTAACGAGTTTACAGCTAGCCAGTTAGCTAGCTGAAGGCTGCAGACACCGTTAGCTAATTAGCAAAGGTTGACAAGCTGGAGAGGAACAGACGCGGCTATTGTCTGTTAGCCGCTGAATTAGCCCGCAGAGACGCTTCTGTAACCGTGTGTCCGCCCGATAAAACCCCCGTTTCTGCTCGGCGGACCGAGCCTGGTCGCTAAATGTGCTTCCCTGCGGTGATATCGGTGATTATATTAACGAGCTGGTTCAACAAAGACTGCTAACGTCGGCTAAAGTAGCCCCCAATAACCGGGGAGGACGCGGATGGTCTAAACTTGTAAAAGACCAAACTGCGATAAACCCCTCACAATTCAGCCCCAAACTCCCTTTATTTACTCCTGAAATAGAACGTGTCTGGTTCCAGTCTGTTACTGCGGTAAAAGTTATTGCAAACTTCATCTTTTCGTGACAGGAACCCAGAATCAGCACCAGATTTATTAGAATGTTCACATAAAATGAACAGCAGGTTTAGCTGCTTTTGTAAAAATATCCATCAAATCTTAAACGGAGCAAAAGTTTACACCACAAAAAAGGTTCGAACTCATCAGGAAAGTGAGAGTTTTTGTCTCATGAGCTGTGTCCAGAAGGATGTTTGTGCCTAAAGATATCTATTTTCTGCTGTAACTCATTAAAACAACCAAGAATTTGAAAATTACTTTGCATTTTTATTAATTCTTGCGTTCAAAAATAGATAAGTGGTGTCTGCAGCGTTATTTACATTATAGTAAAATTGACACCTGGTGTTAATCTGATTTTAAATGTTTTCAGTCCACATTCAGACAAACATCTAATCCAACTTCAATCAGAATATATTAATTTACAACTAACCAAATGTGAATAATGTAAATAAATGTGATCAGGTTATAAATGTTCAGTTTCCCCCTTTTATTCAGATTATTAGTAGTGGCCTAAATATGTTGACATCACTCCGTTTGGAGTTGTAAATAAACTCAACGTTGTTTTGATCTGATTAATTTCCATTTATTGTTGATAGGAGATTGTTACTGCATCTCTCTCCAGGAAGTGTTTGATGGTGATGTCACAGGTTCTGACCCAGACGGGTCACCTGAAATCAGCTCCAGTTTAACTTTATCCAGAAAAGAAAAACACCATTTCGATTAGTTTAATCTGATTTAATCCAGAACACATCACTTGATCCGGTTTCCAAACTCTAAAAGAGGTGATCAGTGATGCTGGACTATTGATCAGTTATTGATCCTCCCCTTATTGATTGAACATTTATCTTCTGTTGTTGGTTTTTATCTGCTCTTCTGTTTTTCCCTCATTGTGCCCATTTTATTTGGTTTTCCCTTTATTGCTTTAAATATTTCTTTTAATCATTTACCACAGAGCCCACCCCACCCTCCACACACACACACACACACACACACACACTTCCTGTGCCTTCTAAACACGTGGGAGGACGTGCCGTCTATTTCCAGAGAGCAGGATGTGCCCCCACCATGAGGCAGATTTAGATTCAGATGACCAGAAGACCTTCAGACCCCCCCATACCTGTCTGTCTCTCTGTCTGTCTCTCTGTCTGACTGACTCCGTTTTCCTCTCTCCCTTTGACCCCGCCCCAACTCTCTCTCTTCCTCTCTTCCTGTCTTTCTTTGATCCTTTCATGCTTTCTCCCTCTCTCCTACCCCCCCACCTCACTGATTCCCCTTGTCCCCCCCCCATAATGGTTCCCAGTGTCTGGACAGATTAAAGGCCAGAGCTGCATTGTTCAAATGCCCTGAGATTAGTTTCCAGGGAGACGGGCTTCGGTTGCCATGAGAACATAGAGCCGGGCTTTAGCCAAGCATTTTTTCGTCCACACTTCCTGTTCCTGTTGTTCGCCTCTGACAAAAAGTTCCCGTTGAGATTATCAGTTCATGTATCTGAGCTGTGGAACCTTCAGAGCGTGTTCCGTCACAGCTGAGGTGGGTTTATTTAAGATCCGTGCGCACAGCTTTAGTTTACAGATTAGCTAACGACAAACAAAAACAAGCAAAAAAACACATCACGGCAGAGGGAGGAGGCGGGGCTAAAAGGGAGGTCATTTGCTGTCATGTGACTGGGAGGAGGCGTGGCCTGTACTGAGCTCTGAGCGTGAACTTTACGTTCGGGTGCATGTGACCTTTAACCTTTAAGCCCGAGTCCACCTGTGAATGAGGTCAAAGTTCATCCAATATTTCTGTTAGTTTTAATCAGGACGTCTTTGATGAAAGCATTAGCACTGTTAGCATTAGCGTCTGCATGCGTTTGACCTCTCAGGGTCATGGCTCAGATGAGGAAGCTCTCGTGCGACGGCGTGAGGGCGGGGTCTCGGGGCGAGGTCCCGCTGGTTTCGGCCCGACAGGAGATCCTGACCAGCCTGGTGTCGGCGCTGGACTCGGTGGTGAGTACCGCTATCAATAACCGTTATCAGATATGATTGGGCTTCAGCGAGTGACTGACGGCATCTCCCAGTGCACGGCGATGGCGAAGCTCAACGCCGAGGTGGCGTGCGTCACCATACACGAGGACAGCGTGATCGCGGTCGGCACGGAGAAGGGCCGAGTGTTCCTGAACTCCAGGAGGGAAATCCAGACCGACTTCTACAAGTTCTGTCGTGAGTCCATCCACACACAGTCCATCCCCCACCGCCCAAATCAGATTATTTCATCCAAAATAATCCAATTACCTGCAGAGGGGACAGCAGCGCTCTGTTGCTGAGGGAGAAACCAGAGATCAGATTACCAACGGAGGGGAAAGGTCCAGGATATACCCAGAACATCAGAACATAACCAGACATCAGAACATAACCAGAACATCAGAACATAACCAGAACATAACCAGAACATCAGAACATAACCAGACATCAGACTATACCCAGAACATAACCAGAACATCAGAACATAACCAGAACATCAGAACATAACCAGAACATCAGACTATAACCAGAACATCAGAACATAACCAGAACATCAGACTATAACCAGACATCAGAACATAACCAGAACATCAGACTATAACCAGACATCAGAACATAACCAGAACATCAGACTATAACCAGACATCAGACTATAACCAGAACATCAGACTATAGCCAGACATCAGACTATAACCAGAACATCAGACTATAGCCAGACATCAGACTATAACCAGAACGTCAGACTATAACCAGAACATCAGACTATAACCAGAACATCAGACTATAACCAGAACATCAGACTATAACCAGAACATCAGAACATAACCAGATCATCTGACTATAACCAGATCATCTGACTATAACCAGATCATCTGACTATAGCCAGATCATCAGACTATAGCCAGATCATCAGACTATAGCCAGATCATCCGAATTAAATTAAAATTAAAATATCTTCTCTGAGATCAACATTCCTCCATTTCTGAGCAATTAACTGTTTTTTAATCTGAATTAACCTCATGGTCCAGAACCTTTCCCCACCAGTGACCTCTCCTCAGACCAGTACATTTGGTGTCTGTGTAGATTCTCAATCATCCAGGTCATTGTATCCAAGGTAGTTTTCTCTGTCAACTGGGCTGGGTTTCTTCTCTTGAAGATGGCTTCTTCAGTTCTGAAATCGCTGGGGAGAGAGCTTGAAAAAAGAAGAAGCCTTCTGGATAGAAGGCGAAACGTCTTCAAGAGAAGAAACCCAGTCCAGTTGACAGAGAAAACTACCTTGGATACATTTGGTAGTTTGTATCCTGGTGGCTGTTTGCGGTACTGCAGCTGGAAAACTTGATCAGGGACCTCGGAGTGATTCCCCATTATGGAAATGTCTCCCAGTGGTCGCAGCACTGTCATAAATTCCCTTATATTTGGAATTTGGCTGATCTGGGTGATAATCTGTGCTTGGTGTTGGGATTGTGGTTCCAGGGGTTCCGTGTCTGCAGAATGTCACCACAGCAAACGCTCATACCAAAGACAAGGACGGCGACCTCAGCAAGCCCAGCAAGGACGGCGAGCACGGGAAAGCGAGAGCTTCCGATCCGCAGGCCAACGTCTTCGTCCTGAGGAAGATGGTGGAGGAAGTCTTCACTGTTCTGTACAGTAAGAACTAACGAGCTGCGCGTGTTGTGCTCGCCGCAGCGCCGCGGACGTCGCTCTGAAGCGCTTGTGTCCGTGTGCAGGCGAGGCGCTGGGGAAGAACAGCCTTCTCCCGGTGCCTTACGACTCCATCCTGAAGGAGCCGGGCTGCGTGGTGGCCCACGGTCTGCCCGACGGCGTCGGCCTGAAGAAGCCCTGCGAGTACGACACCAAGACGCTGATGAAGATCCTGGAGCAGAGCCACCGCATCCAGTTCTCTGTGAACAGGTGAGGCTGCTGCCCAGCGGACAGCTGGAGCATCCTGGATCCAGATGTGGACGCCAAAACTGGACGTTTGTGTCCCAGACGTCAACTCATACGAGAATAGAATGTTTTCCTCTATGCCAGCATCGTGATCAGGGATAATTATTGGTAGAAATCACTCTGATTAGATCAAAGCTCCCCGGCCAGCTCGGTTTTGATGTGGTGCTTCCTGTTTACAGGCCGGTGGAAGATCTGCCTCGAGACGCCAAGACCAGCACCGATGTCAACCACAACTCCGCCTCCGCTGCCGTCGTCACGGCGAGCGGCCACGGCCCAGCGAAGGCGGCTCCGCCGGCAGGTTCCACGTCGAGCTCCGCCACCCCCAGCAGCTCGGTTCTGTCCAGCTTCCTCTACGGCATGCCCATGTCCTCCAAACCTCACCCGGACGGGAAGCTGGACTTCAAAGCCATGTCCTTCCTCAGCCTGGGCAAAGACAGAGCCGCCAGCTGGACGTCGGGGACGGACAAGATGTCCGTCAAAGACTGCGCCGCCGCCGGTGAGCTGCGGGTCTTTTTAGTGTCTCCAGTCTTCTGACTTCTGAGGACTAAGCAGAACCTGCTTTCTTGCCTCTTCCAGAGGAGACCAGACCTGGAGACCACGCCCAGAGTCCTCCTGGCGTTCACATCTCCAAGAGGCTGCTCTTCTCCATAGTGCACGAAAAATCAGGTGAGAGAAGATCCGAGTGGTTATTTTAGTGAGGTTTTCTTTTAGTTCTGACTCCTGCAGAGAAATTAAGCTCCTTTCATTCCGAAAGGTAAAGCTCTGATTTTCTTCCAGAAAAATGGGATTCTTTCATCCGGGAAACCGAAGACATCAACACGCTGAGGGAATGTGTTCAAATCCTGTTCAACAGCAGATACGGTGAGAAGGGTCCCGCTCCGTAGCGGCGAATGTATGAGCGACGTGCGCGGCGGCACGCACGTGAAGCCGCGGGGTGGAGTCCTGTTCTATTAAGGCACGACTGTCGAAGTGTGTGAACGTCACAGGAGGTCTTCTGGGGAAACATCTGCATTGTTTCAGGAGACGTTTCCAGTCCAGCTGTTGCTAAATTCCACATTCACAGGATCTGTTGTCATCCGAGCCTCCAGCTCAGATTAAGGTTCTGTCTGAATTTAGCCTGAGTTATCTTTGACTTCCTGTGTGTGTGTGTGTGTGTGTGTGTGTGTGTGTGTGTGTGTGTGTGTGGGCATCCTGCTGCAGGCGGATTTATGCAAATTCATGTTTCTAGACTGAAAAATGCAGGAAATGGAATCAAGCACTTTGATTCCATTGAAGTCGTTTAGTCGTCGGTCCCCTGAGGTGATTGGCAGAAAGCTCACTTCCTGTTGGCTGACTTATGCCGCTCCGCCTGCGACGACGCACCCCGTGCGGCTCCACAGCTCCTGCCTATACACCCAGCGCCAAGATGGCGGACTCTTCCGCTTTGATCTAAACTGGCTTCTCCTCCCCTTCCCACAGCCGAGGCGCTGGGGCTCGATCACATGGTGCCTGTCCCCTACCGTAAAATAGCATGTGACCCCGGGGCCGTGGAAATCATCGGTATTCCCGACCAGATCCCGTTCAAGAGGCCCTGCACCTATGGCGTTCCAAAGCTCAAGCGCATCCTGGACGAACGCCACGGGATCCGCTTCATTGTCAAACGGTTGGTAACCAGGGCAAAACTCGCCGCCGTGGCAGAAGGAGCCGCCACTAACAGCCTCTTTGTTTCCTCTCTTTCCTCCAGCATGTTTGATGAGAGGATTTTCACAGGTAAGACCTGGAACATCAGTTAAAATAAGAATTTCTGTTGATGAGCAGAAAAATCCATTTTTATTTTCCTGCTTAAATCTGGATCCTTGAAAACAAACGGTATTAAAAAAAACGAAAATGATTTGTTTGCATTCTCCTGAAGCTGCTGGGAAGTTGGTGCGGGAGGAGGGCAAACTGGACCTGGGCTCTTCTTCTGAAGACAACTTCCACGACAGCCTGGGCGTCCCGCCCGCCGCCACCGCCGAGTTGCTCGGCAACGCCCACAGCAGCAGGTGGGATCGCAGTCAAATTCAGTTTTTCCATCGCAGTTCAGAGAAAAGCAAATCAAAAGTTTGTCTTGTTCCAGGTCGACAAGTGCGTGTGTGAGCCCGCTGGCCGACACCGAAGCAGGTAACCTTTTTTATGACTTTAATAACTCCGATGTCTCCGAGACCCAATAATCAGATTAAAGCCTCCGAGTCGATGTCGTCCAGTTTAATGGGAGCTCATAAACTGTCTGTTCCCACAGGTCCTTCAGGAGACTGTGTTCCTGCCAAGAGGATTAAAACCGAGCCTCCGGACGGGGACATCATTCAGGTGACGGTTCCAGGTGAGTCTGGGAGCTGTTAGCGTGTCAGTTTGCTAGGGAAATGAAGCTTGATTTTGCTCAACTCGTTTCTGGAACGCGCCTCTTTGTGCAGAAGCTGGTGTGAGCGGGGAGGAGCCCGGTGAGTCGGTGCCTGAGCCTCCTGCGGTGTGCCGGGTCTCGACCACGCCCTCTGCTCCTGCTGCACCTCAGCACCCATTGGAGAATCACACAGGTAACCTCCTTTAGCCCCTCCCACCCTCACTTCCTCCTCCTGACTGCAGCTCCTGTAGCCCCGCCCCTTCACCACAAGCCCCACCTCTCTTAGGGTGTTCCTCCCACTATTCCCCAGTCAGACCCCCCCCTCACTGACTGTAGCTACACCCCTGGACCCCCCCCCCCCCCCACACACACACAGCTGTAGCTCCTCCCCTCAGCTCGTCTGTGACGGCGCCATGTGTCAGAAGTCAAGTTTGTCACTGTCCTGCCTCAGACTGATTAGATTTCCAGCAATTATCCATGGAGACACGCACATGCATACACACGTGCACACGCATACACACGTGCACACACTCGTGAGGAGACTCTGCGAGCACGCCTCATTTATCTGATCTTCATAATCATCCTCTTAAAGGCCAAATTCATGAATTCATCATTTACAAACATCCTAAAAAGTGTGAATTAGGAAAGGTTCGATTTGATGCTTAAATCGGAGTTGATTTAAGACATAAATGAGGCTTTTTAAAAATAACTCTGGAGTCTGCTCACTGTGACCCTCATTCAGGTTTTGTTTTATTTTGTTGATTTTTGATTTGTGCTCTGTTGAAGTTTTTCTTTCACAACTGACCACTAACGGAGCGAACATGAAGGTAAGAGCAGCAAACGCACCTCCAGCATCAGTCGCTCCTTCACTCTTTTTCTGTCTATTCCTGCTCTCTCAGGTGCAGAATATTGTGTGTTCACTGATTTTATTCGCAGTGTTTTGAGGTGGCCGACGTAAATATTCCTTTTTACTCGTTCAGATGAGGATGAAACGGAGAAACTTTGTCTGTTTTTGGAGCTAAATCCTTTATTTATGAATGATCCATCCTGAGTTTGGTGCTTTTGTCCATCAGCTGATAGAGAGATAACTGCAAATAAAGCATTTAGTGTTGCTGTTAAATGTTATTAGTGCTTTTATAATGACATGACATGGCTACGGCTGTTTTAAAGTGCTTTAAACAATGGATTGGAATATTCTGTGCTTTGTTTTTTCCCACGTTTGGTTTGGAAACAACCCTGTTGGCTCATCTCATTTTATTTCCTGTTCCAGCCGAAGCTCTGTCGCCCAATCCGACCTCGCACAGCATCAGAAGATCCTCTGAAGGTAAAACAATGTCAGATTGTTGAGAAATCAGCAAACTCAACCCCAGCGATGAGTAAACCTCCACAGATTTGAGTGTTTTCCTGGTTGACAACTCTCATCTGATGTCACTTCCTGCCATACATCCCGCCCTTTTCTCATCCCGCAGCTCCTCCAGCGGGCAGTTTGGTGGAGGACATTGGTGAAATGATTCTCCAGCTGCGCAGACAGGTGGAGAATCTCTTCAGCATCAAGTTTGGTACGTTAGCCTGCCGCGGCACAGCTCGATCCTCCATCAGGAAATGACGTCACCTCTGCACATTTACAAGCAAAGCGCCAGAGCACCGTTAAAATTTCTTCAGATGACTGAATATTAATGTAATGGGTAAATATTTCAGCAGGTTAGAGTCGGTTATCATCAGTTTAGCAGTGAAGAATCTGATTCTGAGGGTCAAATTTGGTGACTGTTGGCCTTAAATAGTGGTCATTCATGTCAAGTCTTTAATCTTAACTGTGTTTGTAATCCTCATCTGAGGTATTTGGTGAAGTAACCCTCGCTTTGCTTCCCAGCTGAAGCTCTGGGACTTCCAGAACCAGCCAAGGTTCCGTACTCAAAGTTCCAGATCTATCCAGAGGATCTGGTGGTCACTGGGCTGCCGGACGGAATCTCGCTACGCCGGCCGAACTGCTACGGAACCGCTAAACTGCGCAAGATCCTGGCAGCCAGCAGCCAGATCCAGTTTGTCATCAAGAGGTGAGCGCGAGCGAAGTTCAGGAGCTTTTAAACCAACGGGAGAATAAACCCTCCCTGTTTGTCTGCAGGCCTGAACTGTTGACCGAGCAGGTTAAACAAGAGATTCCTTCAAACAGCGTCTGCGAATCAGGTCGGTTTCCATCAGCTCTTTCAGTCTAACAATATGGGTGACCGGTTATCAATCAATATGTTGATCTGAGCATGTTTTCCTTTTCTTTGATCAACAATAACCATCCTGAATTGATGTGACTAAAGAACAGACCAGCACTACATTTACCATCATCCTTTGCAGTTCTAGCGGCAGCTTTTGATGAAATTCTCTTTCTATATAACTCGAGTATAAAGGTTCTGACCCACTATAGATTTTAAATGTGAGCAGTTGTATCACTTATATCTTCCACTGGAGGAGCAGATTCAGGTTAAAGTGTGAAATATGTGACAAATCCATTTCAGGTTCTTAAGTTCAAACCTCCTTTGAAGCGAGAAGTTCTGTTGGAATTTCCCAGTTTCAGTTTCTCTCTGCAGGAACAAAGAGAAAGCTCTTAATGGGAACCTTCACAAACACGTTTAACCATTTCAAACTCATTTCCTAAAGAGCTGGACTCTAAGGACGCCACACCGGTAACGGAGGACGGCGCTGCTTTATCCAAGCGGCCCGGATTCACAGGTAGGCTCAACTTCCTGTTTCGCCTGCAGCGGAACAGCTGAGGCGGTCCGAATCATTCCTGTTGGTATAAGCCAGGGTTGGGTGGCGACTCGAACCAGCCTCATTGTAAACCAATTGTGTCCCGTCTCCAGAGTGTCTGGAGTCCAAACTGTCCAGGATCGACCTGGCCAACACGCTGCGAGAGCAGGTCCAGGATCTCTTCAACAGGAAGTACGGCGAGGCGTTGGGCATCAAGTACCCGGTCCAAGTGCCTTACAAGAGGATCAAGAACAACCCCGACTCGGTCATCATCGAGGGCCTTCCCCTGGAATTCCCTTCAGGAAACCCTGCACCTTCGGCTCCCAGAACCTGGAGAGGATCCTGGCTGTTGCAGACAAGATCAGGTTCACCATCACCAGGTGAGATCAGTGGTCAGGTGATCGCCTGAACGCCACCGAGTTTGTGCACAGATTATAAATATAGGGATTTATAAAGACAATGAATCGACTCTTTTCCCCCTGCAGACCTTTTCAAGGACTTATTCCAAAACCAGGTAAGAACTTAAAAGCTTTGACATAATGTGGGTGGTGCTTTAATAACCATATTTGATTTTTTTTAGCACCTCGGCGCGTCACTTTACTAAAGAAAGCTTATGCGTCCATTAATGGTGAGTAGATTTTTTTTTCTTCTTTTTTTTTTAAATAAGACGTTGCTCTTTCGCTTCATTACAGACGATGTGATGCTTTTTCCCCGACAGATGAGGATGACATAAATCGTATGGGAGAGAAGGTGGTTCTCCGAGAGCAAGTCAAGGAGCTGTTTAACAGAAAATATGGTGAAGAGAATGAAGCTTTGATCTGTGCTTTAAACAGGAAGTGTGGATTTGGTTTAGCGAGGATAACTGTGGTTAACTGTTTAGGTGAAGCTCTGGGCTCCGACCATTCTGTCCTGGTTCCTTACAAGCTTATTCGCGGCAGCCCAGAGTCCGTAGAAGTCAGCGGCCTTCCGGAAGACATCCCGTTCCGAAACCCCAACACCTACGACATCGTGTGCCTGGAGAAAATCCTTCAAGCTGCAGATAAAATAGTGATCAACGTGAAGAACCAGCTCCAGTGAGTGCCGACGCACCTGAATATTCAGCAGCCTGTTAGCCGTCACCGCTGTCTCCCACCGGGAATTTAGGGCTTCGCCTCTGGTGCTTAAGCTCATTATAGTTTTATTACGCCCCGGATTTAAATCCAGCCCCTGAATGTTGTCAGAATAAATCCCGGTGAGCAGCGAGTGTAAATAAAGTGAAATCGTGAACAATAGTTTGACGCCGAAGCAGCTAAGCAGAGATGAAAGAAGGGTAGACTTCACATCAAACAGTTTTCCTTTTATGCTTTGAACACTAAATTCGTGCGAATCAGAGGGATCTGAACCATTCGCCTGTTGTGGCTCCTTTCTATTTGTGCTTTTCATGCAGACCGTTCGCAGAAATCTGTAGCCAAGCTTGCAACACAGGTGAGTGTCGAATTTCCAGGAGATATCAAAGCGCTGCAGCAGCAGCTAAACGTGTCTTATCTCCAGGAGGAACAAACGCCTCCATCAACAGGCGGAAACGAAAGAGAGTCCAGGAGAGCAGCAGAGTACCGACGTCCTCCGATCTGGAAATATCAAGCAATCAGATTCCAGTGATGGTAAGGCCGCGGAAACCTGGTCCCACGATCCCGAGACTTCCAAATCCTCGCGCGCGCCATTGAGCCGGAGATGCAGTTTAGGTGTTATGAAAGCGTGCCTTGACCTCCATCTCTGCTTCACGTTCCCACAGCAGTGGCCCATGTACATGGTGGACTACAGCGGCGTGAACATGCCGGTTCCAGGAAAAGTGAATTACTGAAGGACAAGCCTGCATCAAAGGGATGAAGGGGGCACTTTGATGTGGGACTTCATCACGTGGTCCCGGGATCATCCGGAGGAGAGCAGCTGTGTTCCAACTCAAAACAGCTTGTGTGAACTACAGAACGTGGGGTGAACGTTGTTCAGCCGCCCCTGTATTTAGCTATTCACCCAACGATGTATCGCTGACAGAACACGTCTTTTAAAACTATCTAGTTCCAGAATATTTGTACTTTTTATTTATTATATTTATTGAAAATAACATTATTTGCAGGGATGTAAAATACATTTTCCCCCAACAGCTGCTGGAGGAACTGTTGCAATGCTAACACTAACGCTAGCCGCTGCTCAGCTACTAAACCCTAACTAAAATGACATTTCAACGGCAGAGAAGAAGTGTCTTACCTGTGGAGGAGCCTCTTCTGTCAGCACCACGTCGCCGATTTGTAAAATAACTCATTTAAAGTCAGCCTGAATGTATCATAACAGGAAGAATGGTATGTTACTCTACGATGACTGTCTGGACTAACGATATTTAATACGCTGTACCTTAACGCCAATTAGGCCTTTGAAATAAAATGTGTTGCCTTGCACTTGAATTTGGTCCAACGTTATTTTGGAATTGTTCCAAAGTGAAGGTAAATAAAACATTTGCTTGAATGCCTTAGCCTCTCGCTGTGCCCGATGTTTGCTGAATTAGCTACCCTGGATTAATCACAAAGAACCTGTCAATGGAACATGTTCTAATTAGGCTCTAATTGGATGGTCCTGTGGATTGAACGGTGCATAGTCGACACATAGTCAACTCTCGATGAGTATTTACAATACCGGTAACAAATTTATTCAAAGTGATCCTAAAACGGTCTGATATGTTTAATCATGTTGAGGAATCGTGCTAACTTTTAATACTTATATCCCTGACAACACTTGTCCAACCAGAATATTCCCATTTTAAAAGCGAAGTGTCAGCCCGTAAATATTGACGATCTTCACGTGGTGTGTTGGTCTGTAGCTCCGCCATCACCGATCCAGCCAATCACAAGTCAGCAGCGTTTCGGCTTCCGGGTTGCCAGTTACCGCTGAACTGCAGCTCCGAACTATTGGGATAAAATAAAAATGTGACGTTTGTAAAGCTAAAAAAGCCTTGTTGTGGTTCCCAAACAATATCAGGACAAAGGCAGAAACAAAACAATGATATGGGAGGAGCTACCTTTGGAAGATGGAGAAGACTGAAACCGGAGAAGGATCTGAAGAGACCGACGCCGAAGTGGCTAATTGTCACATGAAAGTTTGGCCAACTTAATTCTAATTAATGTAGGCTCAGACATTTCAAATATTATAGGATAGAATGACGTTATGCGTGGTTGTTCATCGTCTGCAGGTGGGTCATAAAATGAACTAAGTATAGATAGATATATGGTTTGAGAGCTAAAAAACGGTGACTTTTGGTTTCTAACATTAGCGTTTTTCTGACATAATGCTGTGGGAAAAGTTCCAAAATTATCACAACCATTATGGCAAAATGAAACGTTCTTGCTGGACCCGGGATCCTAACTGGCAACCTCTACCCTTGGTGGCGGAGGCGGAGGGATACCAGGCCCTATTTTGACTGTGGTCCACAAACGCTTCGGATCGCGATATAACGCTCACCATGGCGACGCTGAAGCTCCGCCTCCGCGCTTTCCGCCCCGCCCTCGGAATCTGATTGGTTACCACCTATAGCCGTATCTAAACATGTACATTCACTGCCCGAGCACACTTAAATCTTCGAAACAGGCAGCAGCACTTTGATGCAAAAGTGTGACAGTTTACGACTGTTATGCGCTTTAAATATAATCCAGCCACTTTCATGTACCATCACCATTTAAAACTGTTGTTCTTGGTTTTATGGTTGTCATATCAGCGTGTTAGTACTCTGTCAAATTCCCCTCCGTCTCAGTTGTGTTTTGTGCCATTGAGTTGATGCAATGGCGTCTTAACCCTGCAAAACTCTTGGGATTATAATAAAGTTGAGTACGTGTTAGGTCCATTATATTAAAGTTATCTCTTATTTGCTTTTACCTTGTTATATTCTTTATTCTTGTTATTGATTCTCATTACTTAATGTTTCTTATTGTTTGCTGATGCTTAATGTTTATGATGCTTGATGTGTGAACTCGAACTTCTCTGGTCAAGGGCGACAGAAATGCAGCTGCTGTGGGGAAGTGGCATTGACCGGAGATAGAGCTGCAGAGCCTGACCCAGGAGCTGTTCCATTAATCTGTCTGATATGGAAGAATGTGCTGTCTGCGAGCTAAGCTAATCAAATCAGTGAAGACCTACGTATAATCTCACCATTATGATTTCCAGTCTTTTGCTTTGTTTGGGACCTGCTATCTTGTGTTTTCCCCCTCCCTTAGACACATTTGAATTCTGTGTAACTAGGGACCTCCTATTTGCAATAAAAGAAGGATGGCGGGAGGTGTGCGTCAGAACGTGTTGGAGATCTGTAACTGAGCACATCTCTCCGTTCTCCTTGCAAGTAAAATTCAAAACTGTTGTCTTTGCCTCATTTGTTTCTCTCATGTTTCAGGTCGTTTGAACCTAACAGCACGAATGTTTTCAGGCAGCAATAATTTTGTTCGTATCCAAGAGTTCCTGGATTATTTCCATCCTCAAAACCATAAACCTAGTCAGCCTAGGAAAAGATATCATTTTTCAGGAATGGAAAACAAATAAATGTTATTGCAGGATTTCTCGCTCAGAACCAAGTAGTCGCTTCACCTTAAAGACAACTCGGATATCAGTATGTTTTTTTTTTGGCATTTTCGTCCTTTATTGCAGACTTTAGCTCGTTTACATGTGGAGGTGCTGGAGTTCGTCTGGCTGTGATGATGTTCGTCCATCCGGCGGCCTTGATTGTCACACTGGAACATTCTGAAACATTCTCCCAGTCCAGGCTTAGGTGCTCAAAGTGTTCTGGATAAGCGGTGCGATCCAAACCTTTTCTGACGCGAACACAAGACAAAAACGATGCGCGCGGTCCAAACAGGACAGGAAATGTGAGTGCGTCAGACATC